>NC_080055.1:10725921-11000921 GCF_026212465.1 Amaranthus tricolor
TTAGTATATTGTTTGTATATATTAAACATTAGTAACGTTTTGTATATATTGAATATTTGTAACATGTGGACTGCTGTGTATATTTTGTAATATATATGTAGATGTGTATATATGTTTATCGTGTTATCACATGTTTATTATGAATGAAATGATGTTAATTAATCAGAGTTTTCGGCAAGGAATCATTCCACCAAGAATTAAGTATGAATTAAATCAAAATCAAATAGACACTCATACTCAAATAGGGAAAATGCTCTCGAAAATTCGAAACAATTTCATTCATGTTCAACGAATCCATATCAAATTACATAGTTCATTCGTTAAGTTAAATCACCGCTGCTAACTAAGATTGCTTCTTAAACTTTCTCATAATCCTTTCAGTCTCTTTTTTCCTATGTGCTATATCATCTATTTGCCTCTTGAGATTAAATACCTCATCTTTAAGCTCTTATTTTTCTTTTTCGTGCTGTATTTTTAACTCTCTCTGACATTTAGTACCCTCCGGAGCAACCCACCTAAAGTACGTGCAGCCGAATCCTGCATCCAAGTAGAAAAGACAAGCAACAAAATCACGACCAGGATCGATGTCGCTCCAATTTGTATTAATCTCAACTTCATAACCACAATCACAAAGCTCTTCAATAGAATGCTCCTGTGACATCTACGGAACACATATGATATAGTAACATAAGTAAACGTTCAAAAATAATATTAACATTTATAAATTGAGAATAATACTAACATAATACCTTACATTACCTTCAAAATCGATTAACTAGAACAAGAATGATGGAATTTGGATACAATGAAGTAGGAAAATGATGGAGTTATTTATAGAACATAATAACAACGGCTATTTTCAACTTCATAACGGCTATTTTTCAATTTAACAATGACTAGTTTAATTCATACAAAAAAGTCAATAAAAGTCAAACCAGTCAAGCCTAAAGTCGCTGTTAGTAACAGCGACTTCAGACTTGACTAAAATTTTGACCATTAGTTTTAATTCACTGTTAGTAAGTGCGAGTATACACCAAGTCTAGCTTTGGAGCCAAGGACGATTATTTTGGAAAAAAAGTTTAAACGAAACTTGTTTTTTGAATAAAGTAATTAAATCGTCTTTTTTTTTCAAATTTTCTGTAATGTGTCACTTTCTTAAATTGACTTGGGTTCTGAATGGTGGCTCCTTAACCTACCTAGGCTTTCTTATACAAATATCATACATTACACAAAAAAGTTTGAAAATTTCTAAGTGTCACAACCAAAGAGGATTTGCTAAATAAAATCCATCTATTGGCTAAACAACTGACATGTCATTAAAATTTAACCAATATCTCTACCATTAAAATATCTTTGAATAGCATTTTTTTATAGTTAAATCAACTAAATTAGAAAATATTATATAATACATAATATATTACATAATATATCGTTGACAATTTTTAAAATTATAGAGTTAATTTATACATATAACTGTCAAAATTGAGTGTTTCTACTTTGTATAATATCTCAGGTTTAATTTTATTTAATATCATATGTTTATAAATGTCAATGCTAAAAAAACGTGTATTGCACGAACATCTACACTAGTATCCTATAAAATAGAATGTATTATGAATCCCACATTCTTATTTTTCTTTTTAATTTGTATTAGTTGAGGTATTTAGCCCATATATTTAATGTGTTTCTCGAAGAGACTGTCTCTCACAACAATTTGTGTATTGATGTGTAAATTTTATTAACCGCAAGCGCACGCTGTACGTGTAGCTATACGGGTCGAACTCAAGGAAGCGAGTTAACTAATTTGTTCGATTTATGACTATGAGACGCGGTTCAACAAGTAATTGGGTTGAGAAACTAATACTACAATACAAATAAAACTAATAATTAAAGCTAAAACAATGATTAATACGAAGATAATAATAATATGACAAATCTAGAGCGTCGAAAGTCACCTAATTCTAACATGGGAGTCAGTTATTCTCATAATTGTATGAATTTGAGTCATTAGCATAATTAAACGTGATCTAATTAACCTCAAGCTTCCACTCTATTGATCAATATCGGTTTAAGAACGTACTTGTTAATCCTCAAACTTCCGTTTTATTAGCTAAGTTAACAGGAATTTAACTTAAATATATCTCAATCCTAAATTAATCCTAATCTTAAACTTTTGTTTTATTGAAAAGGTTAATAAAGATGTTTAAACTAAGATTCATTAAGCATAGGTTTAATCACAGACCCAAATTTCACATAATTAATCAATAAAATATCATTTCATGCTTCGAATTAGGGTTTTTACCCTAACCCTAGAGAAGAAAAACTACTCACTAGACATGATGATAAACATGCAATTAATGACGAATGAAAACCTAATTGAAATACTACACATGAGAACGACAAATAATTTAATGCCAAAAGACAAGTAAATAAGTAATAAAGCAAGAACACTTACTATTTGAGATGAACATAAATGTAAATTGCAATGAAAAATAAAAATGTAAAAACAAAGTTCAACAATAAAAACTCTCAAAGAAGAAGAACAAAAAAGGAAAATTCTGAAAAATTAAAAATTAAAAATGACTTTTTTTTGATAAAAAAAATAACTACCACTATTTATAGTGGCTCCAAAAAGTAACCGTCAAAACGCACAAAAAAGGCACCTGACGTGCTGGCGATGACTCGTGACATCAGGGGCGACGAGTCGTCGCTTTTGTTCTGCCTGGGTTATGTGAGTTCAATGAATGTGCAGCGAGTTGTGGCAAGTTGGAGACTACTCGTCGCTTAGCCTCTGAATTGATATGCATAGATCAGTAAGTAAGCGACGAGTCGTGGCAAATGGGGGACGACTCATCGCTTTGTCTCTGGACTAATATGCTCAGATCAATAGATGTGCGACGAGTCGTGGCTTCCTTGGGACGACTCGTCGCTTTGCCTCTAGACTCCATTTACTCTGCCACGGGTTGTGGCTAAGCGACGAGTCTCGCCTTTGGGTTTCGCGTCTTTTTTGGGTTTTTTTAGAGGTGAACACGGTCCAGTTTGGTTTGGTCTGACACTAAAATCAGACCAAACCAGAAATTCCGGTCTGAAAATTTTTCGGACCAGACCGGACCAAACCGTTTAACAATGGTCCGGTCTGGTCTGGTCTACGGTTTTTTATTTTTATATTTCATCCAAATTAATACATGTATTTATGTAAATATTTCAGACTTACAATTTATAAATATAATAATTTGTAATTAGTTGATAACATCAACATCATTCAAGTATATATTGCTATATAAAAATAACTACATCTTAAAATATCTAGGTAGCAAATTAATTTTTTAAATACAAAATTATGATTTTTGACTCTAGTAAGGTTTGCGGTACGGTCTGGTCTGAAAAATAAAAAAAACCGAGACCAGACCGTAAACCGTAATTTAATTTGAAAAAAAATCAGACCAGACCATTTAAACTGTAGACCAAACCAAATACTAAAATTCCGGTTCTATTTACAGTTTAGACCAAACTTTGTTCAGCCCTAGCTGTTTTATTTAAGGGCCACTGTTTTTTTTCTTTAAATACCCCCATCCCCATCCAAACCTCACCATTTCCCCAAGCCTTCATCCTCTTATCACCTCCGAAACGTAATAAAACTCCGTTTGCCTTAAAATTACATAAAATACAATATTAAACATAAGAGACAAAAAATATCAAATAACACTAGCAACACTATCTAAAACCCACTAAAACACCACACAAGAAGCAAAGAAAATAACTTGAATAAGTGGAAATAATCGCACTTATCATCTATTATAAATCCTTTTTGACAAATTTATGCTTAATTATTTTTAGGAGGAAAGAAAAAATAAACTTCTAGAAAAAGACAATGTCCTTCCGCCTAAGAAATTGATGAGAAGTATCTTTGTAATGTAAGTTTAAACGACCTTTCTTAATTGTTTCTTGGAAAGAACCAATTTAAAGATGAGTAAATCTAGGGAAATTGTTTTTGCATTTTATTAATGGTACCCCTAAAATTTTCGATTATCAATGGTATTTTCGTGTTATTGAGCGTCTTACAACAGTAACCTTTTCTAATTTTTCCATCCAAAACCGTCAAAAACTGTTAACTTTTTTCTTTTTTCCTTTGTTTTTCAATTTAAAAGATAAAGGAAAAAAGAAAAAAAGTTAACGGTTTTGGATGATTTTAGACGAAAAAAATTAGAAAAGGTTACGGTTGTGAGACACTCAATAACACGAAAATACCATTGATAATCGAAAAAACTTAAAGGTACCATCAATAAAGTACAAAAATTTAGAGATACCATTGATAATTTCCGATAAATCCAATATAGGAGTATTACTTTAATTGTAGTTTATCGTTTAAACTCCTTAAAACACGGGGTTCTTGCCAATAGAAGGGGATTTATACTGTACATCTTATGTAATGATCAAATAGTCGTCGTCTTCTCTCCTAATAGCTAAACATAGAACTCATCAACACTCCAAAATGGCTGATGCATCGTCTATGATATACATTGCAGCCGAACACATTGAAACCTTGATTGATGAAGGATTTATTAAGCCAGATTTGTTTGGTGTTCGATCTAAAGTTTCGGCCGTGTTATCCGAGCTAAAGAACATTGACAGAATCCTGTTGAATGTTGCTGCTAACAACGAGCAAATTCGCTCCGTATAAGCTGAGTTAGGAAGAAAGGCTTTCGATGTCGAGGATGTTGCTGATACCTACAGAAAACTGCACAGTCTCCACAAGGGCATTCAAATCGTTACGAAGCAACTGCACAGCCTCCACAACCAGTTGCAAGAGCGCGACCATGTTGGTGGCGGAGCAGAGTGCTCGAACTCTGTCAATTGTGATTGCCACCAAGCTCAGAACAAAGTTTTAGTCGGCATAAAAGACGATGTGGAGAAGCTGGTAGAAAAGCTAACAATGCATCATGGGGAGGAAGATCATGATCATGATCATGATCTTGATGTTTTAGCAATTATAGGCATGGGTGGTTCAGGAAAAACAACTCTTGCTAGAAACATCTACAACCACCCTAAAGTCAAGAAGCATTTCTCGCATCAGGCTTGGGTTTCTCTTACTCCTGAATGGACTGTTGATAATGTTATGTCTGAAATTGCTAATCAAATAAACAACAAGATAAGTATGATTGATGCTCGAGAGCCTGATCAGAATGCACTGGGTACGATGATGAGAAATTTAATCGATGGTTTGGCTGCATTTTTCCTGAACGGTTTACGGACAATTTTTGGGATTGCGACTCCTTCCAAAACACCGTACTCCCAAAAAATTTTCAGCTTAATCACGAAAATCCTTCTTTGAATTTGTTTGAGAAAACAAAGATTATAATCACAAGCCGTATTCATTATAACCAGTATATAGAAAACTCCTTGAAATGGTATTGTCATGAGGTAAAACTTCTTGGTAAAGAAGATGGGTACGATCTACTATACAGAATCGTATTTAATTGTACAAGAACCGATGTTCGAGCCAAGGAGCACCCTTAGCATCCGAAATGTTAAAAACATGTGGTGGTCTACCATCAGCTATATCGACGTTAGGTAAGCTTCTTAAGAACAAGGCTTCGATCAATGAATGGGAAAGGGTAGCTTCTCAATTAAAATCAATTGACAAGTACCCTTCTGTGAAAGAAATTGTGGGTATAAGTTACTATAATTTGTGCTACAATTTAAAACCCTGTTTCTCTATTTTATGCTCTTCCCGGAACATATCCCAATCAAGGCCGAGACAATGATAAAGATGTGGGTTGCGGAAGGTTTCGTGCCGCTACGACAGCGCAATGATGAGGGCCGAGAAACCTCAAAAAATAAAGCTAGACAGCTTCTACAGATGATAATTGACCACACAATGGTTCAAGTTGTGAAAAGGCGTATGGTAACAAAGTCAAGACTCCTGGGATTAATATAATGAGGGATATTTGTATCATGGAAGGACAGAAGATGGGCTTTTTTACATCATTTTCATCAAGGATGACTGAGGATGAGAATTTTGAGATGATTCCGATGAGTTCACGGCGAATTGCTATACATCATTGGTTATGAATTTGCTTAATTACTTCGCTTTGTTTTTTAGCTAAATTACATGACGAAATCACTGAAGTCTTTTATTTTTTAAGTATTAGAACAAGTATAATATACCATTTTAATTCCACACGTAAACGTTATTCGATTCTCGCTTACTCTTCCATTAGCCTAATATGTAAAATAATTTATTTACGCATGTTTTTAACTTAAATTGGCCATAATAATTTAATCTTATTTCTTTAAATAATTTAAATAGATTTTTTATGAACCATAAAAAAATTTGATTATTATGGGTTTTTTAAGAGTGTATTCCAGTAACATATATATTATCGACCTATATAAAATAACTCATTTTCCAATAAAAATGAAATAAAATACAATATTTTTTTTTCAGTTCTAGAAAAAAAATATAAGAAAAGTGGTCATTTCATTTAATGAATTGTTTTCTATGTTTATCTTTTGATTTAAATAATTTTAGATTTTATTTTATTTTCCCATTTTTGTGGTAATAAAAAATTTATTACAATTGGGCAATAGTATTATTTGGTAAGTTATCCTAAAGTTGAAATTCTTTATAACGAATAAAAAGTACGAATTCTAATATGCAAATTAGTGAAAGATTAGATTATTATTTGCATTTTTATCTTTTTAACAAGCAACATGTAATCTATTACATGGCCCAGAAAACTTAAATTTAATAATGATTGGCTTTTTAACCATTGCTTATCTAAAACATTATTTATCTAATTTTCCTTTCCAAACAAAATTAAATAATAAGGTTCTTAATAAACCTTAATTTTACCTCTTAGTATATGACTTTTTAATATTGAAAGCTTCTTCAAAGCACATATGTAGAAAATGAAAAAATAAATAAAAATTTAATTCAATTCTTCTTCATATATTCGAATGATGACCAAGTTAGAAATTTATAAAAAAAAATACGCTGCCGACCTTAATGTAAGCCACGTCGAAAAGAAAATCTTTTACTTGCTGACAATACTAGGGAAAGTGTCGTCCGTGGTTGTTCATACAATTTGTTAACTATGACTCCCGTCTCATTCATTTTACTGGTCGAATTTACTTTTTATTACTATTTATTAATCTCTTTTGATTCGTATTTTATTTTTAATTTATAAGTTAAAATATACTTAACTAGGGTCTTCTTTTATTCGTCTCAATGTAAGGATTATTAATATCAAATTTTCATAATTTTTAATTAAATATAATTAGAGATATTAAGAGTAAAAAATAATTCCTCGACAAGCACAAAAAAGTAAATAAGACAAGTAAAATGAATTAGAGGATATACTACTTAGTCATCCTAAAAATATATAGAAATTTTTTTTTAACCAATTATAAATAAATTAATAAATAAATGAATAATTTACTTATAGAAATATCGGCTTATTCATAGGAGAATAAACTTCTTGACGTTGAAATCCAAAAGTGCATACCCTTTGTTGGAAGCACAATTATGCCTCCATTAGAGAACATAAAACTAGAACAAACAAGGATATATCCATAACAAAATTAAATAATGTCAGACAATATAAATAAAAATTTATTGGATAAATTACCTAGAATAATCTAACTTTTTCATGATTTTTCAACAATAATCCCACCTATTGATTAACCATGAATAATCCCAATTTTAGGGGTATTTACCTAGAGTAAACTTGGGTAACCCGATGACCTGGTATAGTAGGTAATTCACCTAAATAGTAAACTGAAAATTAACTTAAAATTAAAGAAAAATTTTGAAAATTTACATAAAAAGTATTGAACAATAAAAAAGATCATAAAATTTTTTAGACATTTTTCTAACATTTTTTTTGACATTTTATTTCAATTTATCTTTTTTTAAAAAAAAAATAAAACTTGCTATAACAAGTCATCTAGTTACTGAATTTACTCTAGAAAAATACTCCTCAAAATTGAGATTATTCATGATTAATCAATATGTGGGACCAATTATTGGAGCTTTTTATTTCAACAAAGTCAAACAAAATTTGACAAAAGGTTATAGGACGATTGTATAATCATTTTAACTTCTTTTTATATATAACGATTAATGTGAAAGCAAAATTATAATCAAGTAAGATCTTATTTGAATCGTCTATTCGTATATATTTCTAATATTAATTACTATTTTTCAAATTTTTAATTATGCATAATGCAATATACAAATAATTAAAATAACGTGTCAGATTGCATAAAAAGTCAAATAATATAGCAAGTATAATGAAATGGAGTAAGTATTAACAAACATAAAAAATATTAACTCACTTAATTAAACTACTAAGTTTAAATGAGTGATCCAACACATACATATATATATATATATATATATATATATATATGTGTGTGTGTGTGTGTGTGTGTGTGTGTGTGTGTGTGTGTGTGTGTGTGTGTGTGTGTGTGTGTGTGTGTGTGTGTGTGTGTGTGTGTGTGTGTGTGTGTGTGTGTGTGTGAAAGTATCATGTACGACTTTGTTTAATTAAATAAGACTGTTGTACCTTGTATGTTAGTACGTTAACTATTTTTAACATATTTTTCTATTTAGGGATATAGATGCTCTTTATAAATATATAAATCAATACAACGTACATGTTAATTAAGAAAAATCATAGTCACCAATGTTTGCTTCTTCGTTTATTAATTGGAAGCAAGTATTGGATGGTTTATCCCATATCGATAAAATAAAGTTGATGTGCATATTTTCAGAGCGGTCTTGAAAACTTTAGGGGCCTTGTGCAAACCTTATTTATTTTATTAATATACTTAACATATTTCTTTTTTATTAACCTTTTCATATACGAGAGTGTGGGCCCTGTGCGGTTGATCACCTCGCACACCCTCAACGACCTCTCTGCATATCTTATAAGTTATGGGAGCCCTTCCTTTTGTTATCATATGATTTTATGATGGTATCTTTTTTACTTCTGAAATGTGTATGCCTCGCGTTACTCCAATAATATGTTTGAATTCACAATAGTTCCAGCCTAATTGAAGCCATAGTATCGAGTATCAACTACCGAGAACGAACATCATTAGAGACTTGAATAATCTACAAGAAACTGCCATTTCAATGTTTTATGACAATGTCACATCCAAATAGCTAATTTTAGAAGAAAAGGAATTCATAAATATGTTAGGGTATATAGATTAGTTGGTTAAAGTTTGCTATTAATATATCTTTTCTCCCATTGTTGATCAAGAATCACCTATCATTCACTTTTTTCTGTTAACATATTACTATAATTACTGTAAATCATGTATGTGGGTGGTAGAGCTTTGAGTACGATTGTGAGTGGGGTGGGTGAGTTCAAATAATCTAGGGTGGTTGGATGAGATCAAATTCATGGGGGAATAGTCTTGCTTTGATGGGTGTGGGCTGTGGTCTGAAGTGGTTTTGGGCCGGTTCAAGATACCCAACTACTTAGGGCGCCCAAAATAGAGCCAATATACTTAAGTTGGCCCTATATGGTGTGATGGGGATATGGTTGGTGTATTGGTGATGGGTGGTGCACCAGTGGTGGTAGGGTTACGATAGGTGGTGATCGAGGTCATAATGGTTTGTCTAGCTAGTGTTGTTAATTAGCTAGTGGTTGATGGGGCAGAGTAGATGAAGATGATGTGAGTGAAAAGATTAAATGCGGAGAAATAAAGTAAAGATTACAGTTTGGGTTTGGAATCCTGGTTATATTAATCATAATGAAAGACATAAGCTGAAATTTATACATAATTTTAGAATCAAATTAGGAAACTAAATAATAAAGGAATCATTTATAATAATTCTGATGTCCTAAAATATATACTTTCCTACATTTCCCCTCAAGTTAGATCTTTGGGTCACCAATACCTAACTTGCATAACATTTGCTCGAATGCTTCTGATGTAACCGCCTTTATGAGAATATCGACTAGCTGATCTTTTAATCTTACAAAGGGAAGGATTGTAATCTTATTTTCAAGTTTCTCCATTATGAAATGTTTATTGATCTCAACATGCTTAATGCGATCATGTTGCATTGGCTTTTCGGATATACTATTAGCTGCTTCATCATCGGAAAACAATTTACATGCCTTCTTTTGTGGAAAGTAAAGTTCACTCAAAATATTCTTTAGCTATATGAGTTATGTTATCCCTTTAGCAATACCCCAAAATTCTGCTTCAACACTTGATAAGGCAACAACCTTTTATTTCTTGCTCTTCCATATGATAAGGTTTACTCCAACCAAAGTAAAGTATCTAGCTAGTAGATTTCCTTTGATCTCGATCACTTGTACCTTTTAGATACCTAAGAATTCTCAAAACTGCTGTCATATGTTGTATTTATAGTCGGTGCATAAATCTACTTACGACTCCAACTGCATATGCAATATCTGGCTGTGTATAAGAAAGATAGATAAGTTTGCATACCATTCTCTGATATTTTCCTTTATCTGTCAACTTCTCTCCTTAAATTATCTGAAGACCATGATAGGCTATGATTGGTGTGTCTGCGGGTTTACAGTCTAGCATGCTAGTTTCTGCTAAAAGATCGAAAATGTACTTCTTTGCTGCGGTTTCTAACAATCGTAGAAAATTTTCAAATTACTACCATCACTAATTAAAAAAATTTAGACGTCAAATTCGTAATTAAAATGGGATTAATTTCTCTGACTGTTACATTGTCATTGGTGGTATTGTGTTCATGGTGTACATAGTGTTTATTTTGCGCAATTATTCATTCATATTCTTTATACTTGTTTGTCGGTGCTTACACGCTCTTTGTAGTGTTTAATGCACTTATTTGCTGCGGTTTTGAGGGATGACCGCAACAAATAATTTTATTTTTTGCTGCGGTTTTTAACCGCAGCATTTAAATTAGGTCATTTGCTGCTATCACTATTGCTTGGGGCCAAAACCGCAGCAAATAATGGCCAAAAAACCGCAGGAAATGAGGTTTTTTCCACTAGTGATACGATGTCATGCATAATCAAAGGTACGATAACTTTTGACATTGAAACTCAGGCATTATTCTTTCTCATAAAGATAGCTCACATTCCTTTCAAGCTTCATCGACAATCCTCTCATAACCCTTACTGACTTAATCATCGAGGAGGACCCCTAACAGAGTTCATCAATTGTGTTTCCTCTTCAACCTCTCAACACAAACTACTATCATTTCTTCAGTAGGAAATTTTGCAAACATCTTAAACAAATCATCATCCCAATCCAGCCATTGAACCTCATTGTTATACATATATTATAAATATGGATTGTAAAGGCACTTTCTTCCCTGCTTTAATGCAATCACTTTCCCAATTCAAAATCAAGTCTAAAAGGGTCTCTCTATCTTTATCATAAACAGTTAAATCTCTTTTATTATCCTTTCATTTAAACCTTAGGACCACTTGTTTCTCCATTCTATAACAAAAAACAAAGTGTTATCGTAGCAATGCCAACCCTAATTTTGCAATCAAAATTAAATAATCCCTAATTATGCTAGAAAAAAATACAAATCCTCTCTACTGTGTAAATTGAAACCCTAATTTTGCAAAAAAAAAAACTAAATAATTAAACGAAATAGAGGAAATAACTC
Source organism: Amaranthus tricolor (assembly GCF_026212465.1). Classification (NCBI taxonomy): domain Eukaryota; kingdom Viridiplantae; phylum Streptophyta; class Magnoliopsida; order Caryophyllales; family Amaranthaceae; genus Amaranthus; species Amaranthus tricolor. The sequence continues at coordinate 10,737,563 of NC_080055.1, forward strand.
ATACCAGATGACGAATGGTTGAGATTATAGATGATGAAGATGATAAACACAACAACAAGGAGAAGGAGATGGAGATGAAGATGATGAACACGAATGCTTCACAGAGATTTTGGTTGAAAGAGAAGATGAAAGTGACAGAGAATTTAGATGGAATTCAAAATGAAGAAGATGATCTCCATCAAATATCACTAAAAAAAGAGGAGGGAAGTTGGGATTTATTTGGGACATTTATGACTTTCATCAGAACTTAAGGGAAAATAAGCGTTTTTCCCTCCATAATGTTATTGTTATTAATTGTTCAATAATTGAGTGCTACATTTGTGGAAAAAATATTTAAGAATTGCCACCACTTACCTTTTGCAATAATTGGTGGCTTGGTGTCTACTATATAGAATATCTCGTAAATTTAAAATACAACCAAATGGTATTAAAAACAAACAAATTGTTATGATAAAAAATGTATCAACTCAAGCTTAATTATTGATAAAACTATAAATTTACATATAAAAATCAAAATATAACACATATATCATACATAAATAAAACAAAACTACGAAAACAATGAAGTTATACAAATACCTTAAATAAAATTATAAATTTATAAATATCAAAAAAAAATATCATATATAATAGTCATACATAAATAAAATAAATAAATAAATATAAGAACAACAAAATTATATAAATAATATACCTTATATTTTAAGAATATTTTATCCTTTCGTAAAGAAATACAAATTTTCGAGAACTAAATTTGGGAATTGATAGATAGAGAAGAAGGAATTGGGCTTATTAAGAAAACATTCATCTGTATTTGTAATCGATAATTTCCTCAAACATAAATTTGAAATTCATTTTTTTCAAGCTTTCAACACATTAGCAACAAAGTTAGCGAGAGAAATAGCATTTCTAAAATTTGATTTATTTTACCATTTTGGCGACATAACCTCTTTGTCTCTAGCCTTAGTGACAAAATTGACGACAAAAATGCTTTATCGCTAGCAGACTAAATTGCGCTGAAAGGACTTTATTTAACTTAACGTAAAAAGATAAATTAACTTTATAATGCATTCTAGTGTTAATTCAACTTAAAAAAGAGATATATGAAAAATCAAATGTACATAATCTGATTTAGTAACTATAACGTAACAATTGTTACAATATTTCATTACTCAAACGTTATTAAGTGCTCTCATATAGGTAGAATTCAATGGCATGTAATCTTAGCTTGTAATATGCAAAATTAACAATAATGCGAATCAACTCTAAAACATAAGAGAACAATCAACCATGTACACCAATTAGTCCAAAATCTAAAACCTAAAAAATGATATCACTCATCTAATCTACACCTTCATCCATAATCATCCCATGTTGTTCTAAAATCATATAAGCCAAAAAATGACAAGTAAAATTAAGCAAAGACTTAATTTGCAAATAGTTAGCAGCATTAATAACATCAAAAAGTGTCTTCTGATCAACCATCACAAATTCTGTATCCCAATTGATGAGTTTTTCATCATCATCGTCGTCGTCATCATCATCATTACTTGGTTTTTCCACGTGTTTTTGGCAGTACTCAATAACCTTCGACAGAATCACTGTGTTTACTTCTAGAAGAATAACTCGATAATCAGAGTCTTCTAGAAGGTTCTTGATCATCTCACTCTGCAGTGCCACGTTTTCTTCCACTTTGAATATCTTTCCTTCTGAACTAGACAGTAATATCATCTTCTTGGAAAAAGATGAAGAAAAAGAAGATACCATTGTTTTAAATCTTTCAAAAAGTGTTGAAAGTGGCAGACAGAAGAACATACGTAAAGGGTATGATGATGATGATGAAAATGATGATGATGATCTTGATCCTCCTGATCTTCCCCTATGAAAGAATTTCCGAATTATTTCTTCATCATTTTTTGATCTAAAATCATGGTTCTTGATATTAAAATTCCTCCTAATCTCCTCCATTGATCTCCCCTTCATCATGTCAGCCATTGTTTGGCAAGTAAAATCAAGTAAAGACGGAAGTTCCAAAGATTTACCAGCAAGAATAAGTTCAAAAAGGGTATTCAGATCAATTTCATTTACGAATTGTTGATCCCAATTCTTGACCTGTTGAATATAATTCGGGTCAGTACTATTAGGGTTTTGGGCATGGGCTTTGCAGTACTCAATGAGTGAACAATGTACAAAATTATTAGTATATATATATATATATATATATATATATATATATATATATATATATATATATATATATATATATATATATATATATATATATATATATATATATATATATATATATATATATATATATATATATATATATATATATATATATATATATATATATATATATATATATATATATATATATATATATATATATATATATATATATATATATGCAATTAGCCAATTACATGTTCTCATACTTTTTATGGAAAATCTAGGTAATCTTCCAACAACATATCGTGATAATTTTTTTCATTTTTAAAATAATTTTTGATTATCATATATCTTTTGTTTCTTTATGAAATATTTTATAAATTAAAATTTTAGTGAAGAAACTTTATTAATCATTAAATACTTCAACATAAAAAAAATATATTCTAAGAAAATTTAATTGGAAATCCTGTCCAACTTTTAAATTCAAAAATTTTAATATTTTAAGAAAATTTAAAACAACATATCTAATTATAGTATAATACTCATATATTAAGAAATAAGTAGATGTTAATTTTGGCAAGAATTATTTCTATATAGCAACTCACTATAAAAATATAATATGGAATTTTACGATTTTTTTATTAGATTGTATGATTTTATACCAACTATTAAATATACCGCTACAGTAATAATTTTATTATCCTCGCAGCATGTTCTCTTCCCTGCCACAAGAGAATACAAAGCATAGGTCAATTCACATCTTTGGAGATCAAGGATTCGTCAAATGAAGTGATGATCATAAAAGGAACCTGCAGGCACACATGAACTTAGACATTATATGCAAGAAATTTGTTGAATCAAGAGTCAATTTCCATGACCTCGGTGATGGATTCAATCCCTTGATTGCCCATGCTCTATTTTGCACAATTAAGGATGAGGTTGTGTGTGCAAAGGAGTATGGAAATATACGTTTTGGATCACTTGATGAAGTGATCAAGGTGAATCGCTTGGAGTGGCTTGATGTTAGCAAGGGAGTACCAAAAGGGGTGGCTCGACCTGTCGAGCATAGTGGCTCGGTCGAGCCAATGAGCTGCTGCCTTCCAGTGCCTTCTGACTTGTCGCACGAGCAGGCGAGCTGGGAGCGCTCGACCCGAGCGAAGCACAACACACGTGAATAGAATGCTTTTGTTTTTAACCCGGTATTTTGTGGGCCTTTTAAGGCTTTGTCCTAGTGATCTCTAATATGTCTTAGGACTATATAAGGGGTCTTGGGAGATCATTAGGGTTTAAGAGAGAGCCTAATACTAAAAGTTAACTAGGATTTTAGCCAAGAGAGTTCACTCCCATTGTATTAGGGCATTTGAGAGAGAATGACATCAAAGGTTCAATCTTTGCTTTGAGAGGTTGTTCTTGAAGCTTGTAAGGTGAGTCATGTATTTTTGCTTATATTAATATTAAGATACTTTGTTTGAGGGGGAGGTATCCTTAGATACCTCATATATTGTGTGCTGTTGTTCATTATTGTTGGTACTCTGTTTTTGGTGTTTGCTTTGCACTTTGTTTTTGTGTTTGTTTCTTCACCATTGCCAAAGCCCATTCACAACAAACTTCAAATTGCTAAGAGTCTTAGATATCAATGGCGTCAAAACAAGCAATAGTGTAGTGCCAAAAGAAATAGGCAACATAATTCACTTGCGCTATCTAAGAATAAAGTCCACAAATATAAGAGTATTACCCAACTCCATTGGTAAGTTATGTTACGGTTGATAAGAATGGAATAAGATTGCCTAATGTGTTATGGAAGTTGAAACATCTAAGGTATATGTATTTGTCGTATGAAATGAGTAACATAAAGGACAATTTCAAGATAGTTGGGATGAACGAGTTACAAACATTATGGGGTGTACGAGGAGGAAATTGGATGCTCAAACAAATGCCTAAATTGAGCTCGAACCCTACAAAACTCTGTATACAAGGAATATCAAGATCAGAGCAAATGGACTCGCTTCTTACAAGCCCGGTAATTATGATATATGATAAGCTTAGCTCATTGGTTTTGGAGTGGTATAGCTTCTCTTTAGATGCTCAAAAGCTTGAAGCATTATGTGAGAAATGTAGTTTGAACAAGCTAAGATTAAAAGGGAATGTTTTAGATCAATCAAGTCCCCTTAGATTACCATCGAATCTTCGTTAGTTAGAATTGTATTACACTCAACTTCAAAAACCCGAGAGTTTAAAGGCTATAGGGAAGCTTAAGGGCTTAAAGTTCCTGAGATTTGTTAGGATATCTTTATATTGTGATATATATTTTGGTGAATATTAGGATATCTTTATATAGTGAGTATATTTTGATGAATATTTTGTAAATATCTTGTTGGGAGTTTTTTGGCAAGTTAGGTTAATATTGTATGCTATATATTTGGGTTGAATGGTGTTTATTGTGTTTATTGAAGTTTAACATGTATCAAGAGCCTTCTAAATTAGAGATTTTTTTTTTCCACACACAAACCCCAGCTTTGTTCTTCTTGAGTTGTAATGACTGGAGGTAATGATGTTCTGTTCCCTAAGGCCTCCCGCTACGATCCATTTTCAGACTATTATCTCCATCTGAGGGAAGGTACAGGGGCTATGATCAGTCCTATTATGTTGAAAGGAGACAATTAGGAGGAGTGGTCTCGTTCATTACGGAATAATCTCCGTGCGAAGAACAAACTTGGTTTTATTGATAGTACGATTACGGTGCCAGATGCTATGTCTCCTGATTTTGATCAATGGGGCATTGTTAATTCAATGCTTGTTGCTTGGATTGTTAATACATTGGACGTTTCGGTGCGATCAACCGTTCGATTTCCAGACCATGTCAAATCTTTGTGGGATGATCTACGTGGTAGATATTCCCTTGGAAACGGCCCTCGCATTCTAGAGTTAAAGGCTCAAATTGTAGATTGTAAGCAACGTGGTAGGCCGGTGGCGGTGTATTTCGGTGAGCTACGTAAATTACAAGATGAGTTGCCGAGCTATGTCAAAATTCTCAAGTGTACTTGTGCAGCTGCTTCTGACTATGCTAAAATTGTTGAGAGTGAATTACTTCATCAATTTTGTATTGGTTTAGACCCAAAGAAATTTGGCAATGTTGTGTCTTGTGTGGCTTGAACTTCTGAGCTAATTAATGGATAAAACACAAGTACTTTACTATCTCAATCAACTTACTTTTGCTTATTGTTTGTTTTTTCTTAAAATTTAAGTGATTTTAATTGATATTTATTGAATCCTCCTAGAATTCACTCCCAAGTCTTATATTTTTTTCTTTGCGATTTTTAAAGTCTGAAGATCTATATATCATAATAATACCACTCAAAAAAATTAATACATAACATAATAACAAATACAAAATGTTTATCTTAACATTTACTGGCATATTCTTTTTTATATCGCCACCTTTTATACATTGAAATTCTAATATTGTTCCTAACTTATTTCTCTTTGTCTTCCCTCTAACTTTTCACTAAATAAATTAAATTATATTAACTCAATTTCAACATTAAAACAATATATAAATAAATGATTAATTTAACCCCGAAAACATAAGGTATAAGCAACGACTTCCCAGTTTGGCTATGTATAGTTTCCCATTGAAGAAACAACAACGACCTTTCAAAGCGTGAATGACAACTAATTAAAATGTCTGATCCTTCTACCGAAAGATGAAGACTAATTCAGATGGCATCATATGGAGATCATTTTTATTGAGCTGGCACAATATATATTTTTTGTCTTAAAAAATAAGCACTTATAACATTAAAAGTGATCACTTATAATTTTAATATAATCACTTTTTATAGTCTTAAAGTGATTACTCATAACGTTAAAACGATTACTTCTGATCTTAAAGTAATCAATTGAATAAATAGGCTATTATATGGACCCGTCTCAAGATGAGACGGTCTCACACAAGACGAGCTGAAAGATGAATGACAACTGCCAAGCATTATATGAATCTTGCAATTTTTACGAAGTCAAGTCCCTATATTTAATGATTTTGGGTTATACTAGTATATCTATATATATGATCAGCTAGTCTTTCTCAAATAATTAAACACACAGTATTAATAATAATAATAAAAATAAGTAAAAAAAAATGGTTGAATCAGTAGTGCACATTGCATCAGAACACATTGCGAGTTTGATTGACGATGGATCGATTAAGGCGGATTTATTCGGTGTAGGGTCTGCAGCCATGGCAGTGCAATCGGAGCTAAAGAACAGTAGCAAAATCATGGTGGAAAACCAACAAAATCAGATGGTTGACAATCAGCAAATTTGCTCCTTGTTTACCAAGATAAGAAAATTGGCTTATGAAGCAGAGGATCTGGCTGATACCTACGTCTGTAGAACTGATCAATCTTCCAATCACATAACCCATGGATTTACCAAGATCCGAAAGATTTACAACACATCGAAAAAGTTACAGAAGCTGCATAAGGAGCTTCGAAAGGCAAACAAAAAGCTCCTACTTGAGGGTACATGGAATCAAGATCAGGGTGTTCGAGTTGGTGCAGAACGGTATTCCATGTTTGTCAGCACCCATTTCCATAATTCCGAGGATGAATTTGTGGTTGGGATTAAATCAGACGTTGAAAGACTTGTCACAAAATTAACCATAACCGGGCATTCTGATCATGTGTTGGCCATCGTAGGCAGGGGTGGTTCAGGTAAGACCACCATTGCGAGAACCATCTACGATCATCCAAAGGTGAAGAAGCATTTCAATTATCGAGCTTGGGTTTCGTTTATATCAGGATGGACAACCTCTAACATATTATCCGAGATTTTAAGGCAAACAAGTAAAAAGAAGACAGTCTTCTCTGATGAATTTTTCCTTAATGGTAATAAATGCCTTATTGTGTTTGACAATGTTTGGGACTTAGATTCCTTTCAGAACAACCTACTCCATAAACTAATTCATGAGCATGTCTTAGATTTATTTGAAGAAATCAAAATTATGATCACTAGTCGAAATTGTGATCAAGAACATTATTTAAATACTTATTTAAAATGGTGTTTCCATGAGGTTCAACCTCTTAATCAAGAAGATGCCACCGATCTTCTATTCAAGGCGGTCTGTGGTTGTAACAGAGATAATAATATGTTATATACTCTATCAGATGAGTACTGCCATATAGCGACAGATATATTGAAAAATTGTGGAGGTTTACCATTAGCCATAAGCGCAATAGGTAAGATCCTTAAGACAAAACTCACAATTGAAGAATGGAAAAGGGTTGTATCTGAATTACAAAACAAAAAACACCCAAATTGTGTTGTTGATGATATATTGGCCTTAAGCTACTTGGATGTAGGATACAATTTGAAGCCTTGTTTTCTCTACTTGGGGCTATTCCAAGAAAATATACCTATCAAGATTGAGACAATGATACAGATGTGGATTGCTGAAGGTTTTGTGCCGCGACAAAGTAGTGATCATGATATGGAAGATGAAGCAAGATGGATGTTGCAGAAGCTGATTGATTCCACAATGGTGGAAGTTGTGAAGAAGAATTTTCGTGGGGATATTAAGACGCTTTGTGTTCATGATGTGATGAGGAATTTGTGTATGAAGGAAGGTCAAAAGCTGGAGTTTTTGTATGTGAGTTCGTTTCAGATGTTAGATGGTGATAATAGTGAGATGGTTCGGTCGAATCCTCGTCGAGCTGCTATCAATCTAAGGTACGAAAAAAGATCACTCTCGAAATATTACTTTGATTGATGGAACTTTTTTTGTCGCTAACTTCATCGTCAACTTGGTGACAGAGGTTTAACAATTTATCACAAAATTTTTATTTTAGTGTACTATAGCTAGTAAATAAAATAAAATTAAACATTTATTGTTTGACAATATTTCAATTGTCATTACATTTAATCTTATAAAACTAGTACTAAAGGTTTTTGTTTTTTAAAATGAAAATTGTGATATTTCAAAATTTTGATTGCAAATTTAAATTTTATTGAGTTTTTGTCCTAAATTACTCTTTAAGTTAAAAGGTTTGAATAAAACAATTTATTATATAAAAGGTACTTTGTATGTTCATATATAAAACTTTCATGTATACTAAAAAAATAGAGTACTGTTTTAGTTGAGAGTAACGATACGATACATAATCCATGAGAATAAGTATCAAATCCTGAAGTATTAAAAATTTTAAAAGGTAATGAAAATTATTTATGGATAATAAGCATTTAAAAATGAAAAAAAAATAGAATTATACTAATTATTATGTTTAACAAATATAATATTAATAGAAAAATTCATTATAAAAATATCAATTAAAACTGTCCAAATGACAAATCCTAATATCAATAGGGAATGAATAGAGTTGTACATTGCAAATAAGTAGGCAATGTGAGGTAGCTTTTATTTTGATTAGGTCAACCGTTAGGACTACACATGGTAGTTGACTTTAAAAGTGCTTGAAATTTCGGTTAGTATTACTCTTGGCCCATTTGAAAGCACGACGCATCCACATGTAATGAAACATAACATCATATCTTGATTGACATATATTTTATAACAACGCATGAGTTATAGATCATATTACCATAAGATAGACTGATATAATTAATTAATTTTTTTAATTAATTACGTAAATATTGTATGTGATCACTCAACACGCTAGATATAAATGGATAAGTCCAATCAAAATTAAACGATCACACCATAATTAGACCGTTTCATTTAAGAATTTGTGGGATTTTTGAACAAGTTTATAATTTATTTTCTTTCAGCAAGGGTTCTACGCTTCCACTCAATAATCCACGGCTAAGGTCACTTGTCTTATTTGGGGATGAAGGAATTGGAAAAAGAAGAGTTGATAATAAGAAACAACTTCAAAACTTGAACCTTTCCATTGTATTTGAAAGGTTTAGATTTCTAAGAGTCTTAGATATTAAGGGAATCAAAACCTTCAATGGTGTCATGCCCAAAGAAATAGGCAATTTAATTCACTTGAGATATCTAAGAATCATATCAACCAACATAACACAATTACCCAAATCCATTGGAAAGTTGCGCAAGTTATTAACATTGGACTATAGAAATGTTTTCAAGGATAATAATGAATTAAGATTACCCAATATCTTGTGGAAATTGAAGCATCTAAGGCATTTATATTTGCCCTTTGAAATGAGAAATAAGAGTATAAAGGAGAATTTCAAGATTGGTACAATGAAGGATTTACAAACTCTATGGGGTATAAGAGGAGGAAATTGGATGCTTAAACAAATGCTTAATTTGAGCTCGAATCTTAAAAACATGTGCATACAAGGGATATCAAGCACCGAACAAATCGACTCAATACTTAATAGCCCAGTGATCAAGTTACATAATAATCTATATTCGTTGGCGTTGGAGTGGTGTGGTTTTTATGTTAAGGGTTCGAAATTTGAAGCATTGTGTTCGAGTCGCAGTTTAAAAAAGCTCAAATTAAAGGGACATATACTAGAGCCATCAAATTCGTTCAAATTTCCCTCGAACCTATCTAAACTAGAATTGTGTTCAACTCGACTTAAACTACATGAGAGTATGACGGCCTTAGGGAAACTTCCATGCCTAAAGTTCCTCAAGTTAAACGAGGACTCTTTCGTAGGGACTGAATGGGTTGTGGGCGAACATGGATTTCCGCAATTGGAGGAGCTAAAATTGTGTAATTTGCAAAATTTGGAGAAATTGGAGACGGAAAATGGCGCAATACCATGTCTTCGGAAGTTATCAATAGTATCTTGCACATGTCTAAAACAACTTCCACGAGGGTTAAAGTCTATAAGTACGCTTGAAAGTGTGCACATCAAACGCATGTCTAACAATTTTAACAATAGGCATGGAGATCTGAGCAATCCAGGAGGAGATCAAAACCTTACAAAGCTCGTCGTCCCTTATACTGCAATGCGGTATTCATCTGCACCGCGGTCGTGCAAGTAGTCTTTAGACGCCCTTAATTGAAGTTAAATATATCACGGCTACCAAACTCTAATTTATTTTATTTTATTTTTTTTGAAATGTACCAAACTCTAATTTATTGTTATTCATCAGGAGTTTATTGTATTTTTTTCTAATTTATCGGCATGTAATAACTTTAACTATGATTTTGTTTTGGAAAAAATATTGTGAATGATGCAAATTTTGCTAATTTTTATATAATAAAACCAACTTTTGATTCACTACGAATTATTCCAATATAATTTAGGGGTGTTTTACAAGAATAATGCTAACTTTTATTTAAATATTTTATTTATCTTTGTATTCTGTTAAATAATTTATTACAGGTTGTCTTGTATGAGAGATAAGTCCATATAATTAGTCTATTTTTGTAATTGATAACTTTAAAATTGTAATTAGCCCATCCAATAGATAAGCTCTCACCATAAGACCGTCTCATTAACGAATTTGTGATCCACTACTAACAAAAGTTGGTATTATTCTAGGCAAATACCTCCTAATTAGTATTATCGATGGTTAATCTAAGTCCATAGTCTAATTACTTTGATAGTCTAGCAATGTGGACATTTAAGGCTTTAACTTATTCATTGTCTTATGTATTCCTCTTGCATTGTCAAGTGTATCATTTTTTGAGAATATTTCTGTATTGGGAGTATTTTTGATAATGCATTGAATAATTTCATTGATGTTAAGACTTAAATTTAGACTTTGTGTTATGATTATATTTCTTGTGTGAATGTTTGTTTGGATTTAAAAGATTGTATTTTTGAATTTATATACTGGTCATGACTATTTACCTGCCCCCCACGCGCTATGAAAGAGGCGGAGAGCGACAAATAAATTAGGTCTGTAATGGCAGGTAAACTTTTGAAAATTCGAATCTGCGTAAATATTTTCATAGGCATGTCCAATCCATTACCTGCCCATGAACACTTATGCATCATAGTATTGGTAAAATTGGTAATGATTCCTTCAATACAATTGAAGATGTTCTTCTAGTAAGTGGACGAATTTTATCTACTAAGTATATCTCAACTACATGACAAAGGTAATAATATAATTTAAAGTGAAGATAAATGTATCGTCAAACACCAGACATCTAGTGATAAAATACTTATTACCCTAGAAATTATAATGTATAAACACTAGGTGCTAACAAAGTCGAAAAGACTAGTTAGAAATGGCTTAGGAGCAAGGCCGACTTGCGATTTGCGATTTTGAGAGGTCTGCAGCTGAACACATCGGAAGATTGATTGATGAAGGACTAATTAAGTCGGATAAAGTTTCAGCTATCTTATCTGAGCTTAACAACATTCACACAATCCTCTTGGAAACCCAACAAAACAATGAGCTAGCCAACAACCAGCAAGTTTGTTCCTTGTTAGCTGAGTTAAGAACAAAGGCTTTCCATGTCGAGGATGTGGTTGATACCAACATCAGAAATTCAAAAAGGAAATGCACCAAGAAACTGAACAGACTGCATAAGGAGATACAAAATTTGAAGGAAAAGCTGTTAATTCAGTGCAATGAGTTGTCACAAGAAGGCGCCTGTGTTGGAGGAGCGCGCTGCTCAGAGTCCTCTGTCAATGGTCATGGGCACGACTGTCATCAAGTAGACTTTGTTGTTGGTATAAAAAACAATGTCGAGAAGTTGGTAAAGAAGCTACCTAATAATAGCCCGAAACAAGAATTTCTTGATGATGTTTTAGCAATTGTAGGAATGGGTGATTTGGGAAAAACGACTCTTGCTAGAAACATCTACAACCATTTGAAAGTGAAGAAGTATTTCTCACATCAGGCTTGGGTTTCGCTTTCTCCTGCATGGACTGTTTCTGATGTTATATCTGAAATCGTTAATCAAATAAACAACAACCGAAGTTTGATTGAATATTTCCTGAATGGTTTACGGTCTAAAAGATGCCTACTTGTGCTCGACAATGTTTGGGACTGCGAGTCCTTAAAATCGAGCTTACTCACAAGAATTGATCATGAATCACAATCTCTCGGTTTTGTTCGAGGAAATCAAGATTGTAATCACTAGCCGGCAGCATTTGGATAAGTCCTTAAAATGGTGTTTCGATGAGGTGCAGCTCCTTGTTATGGAAGATGGGTGCGAACTGTTATTCAAAATGGTGTTCAATTGTAATAGAAAACAATAGTCGAGCCAAGCAATACAAAGGTGTAGCTTTAGAGTTATTGAAAACATGTGGAGGTTTACCACTAGCCATAGCCGCGTTAGGCCAGCGCTCCGAGGGGCCGGGGTGTTACAAATGGTATCAGAGCAACCCTGCGATCGTGGCTGATAGTGTTCAGTGCACCTAGCGAGGGAAAAGATCCTGAAGTTACGGTCCAACGAGGACGTTGTATTCTTAAGTGGGGGTGAGTGTAATACCCCAGATTTAGCTTGAAAAAGGATTGATAGACTACTCATATCAACAAGGTGCATCTTCTTTTCTAGGGAGCTCATTTGCTAAGAACTCCACAGTTAAGCGTGCTTGGTGGGGAGCAATCTTAGGATGGGTGACCTCCTGTGAAGTGTTCTCGGGTGCGCACGAGTGAGGCCAAAGTGCGCTGGAAAGACTTGTGTTGGTTTGTGGGGCCAGTCTACAGTCTCCATGAATAGTCACCAGTGGTCCGAGGGGCCGGGGTGTTACAAAACGTTAGGTAAGTGAAAAAATTTGTTATTAGCCTTGTACACTACAAGATTAGAGGTATTCAACAGGGTGGGTCGACCCAACGGGTTAAGGGTCGGGTCACATTTTAACGGGTCATTGGCGGGTTGGGTAAATAACGGGTCGGGTCATTAACGATCCTTTGTGTAAAGGGTCAAATGGTTGTAAAAAATATTTTACCTTTTTTTATATATTTATAAAATATTATTATATACATAGTTGAATTCACCCAATGGGCCATAAAGTACAATAAAAAAATTATTTTATGAACTTTTAAATAACGGGTCAAACTGGGTCGTATTTAAATGGGCTTTGACCCGCCTCAGCCCGTTTAACATTTGACATGACCCGCCCCGCCCCCCATTTAAAATTTTGACCCGACACGGTCCTTTGAACACTTTAATACAAGATCCGTATAAGATAAGAGTTGATTACACACAAGTTTGATGAGGTTCCATCTTAAAACCAATTGATAATAGGAAGATATTAGCCCATCAAGCGTTTATGTTGGTCAGGCTCTCTCTAATTTTTCAATGTGGCATCACATGTGGGTTATTTTTCTAACAGGTAAAAGTACTAAAGAATAAGCCTACAATCCATGAATGGAAAAGGGTTGCTTCACAAATAGTACCAAATAAAATGTACCCTTCAGTTAAGGAAATTTTGGCCTTAAGCTATTATGATTTATGCTACTACTTAAAACCATGTTTTCTCTACTTTGGGCTCTTTCTGGAAGATGTTCCAATCAAGGCGGAGACGATGATGAAGATGTGGATTGCTGAAGGCTTTGTGAGGCGGTCACAGCGTATTGCTTGTTCTAATAATGGGCAAGAGAGCTCAGATGTTGAAGCAAGACGGCTCCTTAGACGCTGTTTGATACACGATGGTTCAGGTTGTGAAAAGGACTTACTGTGGGAAGGTTAAGACTCTTCGTGTTCATGATATAATGAGGGATGTTTGTATTACGCAAGGCCAGGAGATTGAGTTTCTGACTGCTGGTTCTGATTCAGGGATTGTCATGTATTAAATTAGCCAAACAATCAGAATGAGTTGTAGACGAATTGCTATTCATCATAGGTATGAATTTGCTTGCTTTCTTTGTCTCCTTATGATATTAATTACAATTTACATTTACTTGTTCCACTATATGCCCCCTATCTTTTAAACAAGTAACATATGACTTTTCAACTCTTTTAATATGAAACTGTCTCACTATGAAACGGATATATATATATATATATATATATATATATATATATATATATATATATATATTACTCTATATATATATATATTACTCTATTTGTCTAATTAAACACGTTAAAATTATAAGTGATGAATCACATGAAGATATGGGTCAGTCCAATACAAATAGTTTCACAATTAAACCATCTTATTTAAGAATTTGTGAAAACTATATTGAAGAATAAAAATTTAAATGCTTCTTGAAATTATTTAATAATCACGCTGCTAAGTGCCAATCAGGTTAAAAAAAATTGCCTACTTTTACCCCTTGCCGACCTGACGAAAGTGACCTCCGTGGATGTTTACATTTTGAATTGATCACTTCAAAATAAACAAGACTATTGCATTGAATTTGTAACACCCCAACCCCATTAGATTATCGGTGACTATTAATGGAGGTGATAGACAAGTCTCACCAGACCAACACAAATTTTTTTACCTCGCTTTAGCCACACTTGTATACTTAAATGTTTATAATCTCTACGTTTTAACAATTAATTTATATTCAATAAAATAAATATCTATCAAATAATGAAAAATATTTAACTTTTCATATATAATTCCATATAAAATATTTTTTATGGGAACATCATGAACAAAAGGAGCAGATAATTGAGTACAATATTTAAAACGGAAATTAGTTACTATCACTATAGAAATAGGGCCAATTGTTACATTTATTAAATTAGTTTATGTCACTTCTATGTATTATTATCATAATATATTTGGTGAAATTAAAAAGATAGGCTACATATTAACCCCTCGCAAATGACAATGGATTATGGACGGTCATGAAAGTGATTTTAAAAAGGTGTCACAAGTATAGTTGTTGTTGTATCAAATAGTTATTATAAGTTCTCGGTGCCTGTAAAAGTAGCTATCGCGTTCATAGTAAACCACGTTAATTTCTTGTGTGCTTTCTTTATTGTTTTGAAATCGTTATTGTTTATTCTATTGTTTTTGGGGTAATTGCTTCCGTTGTACGCACAGCAATTGGCATTAAGATCAAAGGATGGGATCTAGGAGTGTTTTTAAGAAAAACAATGGCAGGAAATTTAACAATAAGACATGAGAAGTTTACCAAGAAAAACCGTTTCGGGCTATGATAAATTAAGATGAAGGCGTTGTTAAAACAACAACAATTTTGGCGTCCGTTGGTCCCTAAAAGCGCAGCGTCTACGTCTGAATCTGGAGACAGATTGACTAAGGAGTAGTTAGAAGCGATGGAGGAGAAGGCTCATTCGACCTGCATCCTAATGAGTCTGGATGATCATATCATCATGGAGCACTAGTGGAAAAAGTTATTTACCATATAACATACGTTGCGATTTTTTTTTTTTTTAATTAAACAACATCATGTTATTAACAAGCATTTTCGCTTCTTCATATTTAAGCTTCAAAATTTGCTTTTCTTCTCATCCGAAATTTGCTCTTCTTCATTTTCTTCTTCAAGCTTTTTCTTCTTCTTCTTCTTCAAGCTTCAACCAAGTTTTCATTGTGTTCAAGTAATATCCAAAATTTTCATTGTTTCTTCAAGTTTTTCATTCGTTTCAAGCAAACTTCAATTCAAGGTAATTTCTCATTTTAATTTCTCATCCATTCAAACTTACATTATTCCCATTTTTGTTCCTTCCTCCCTCTTCCTTTTTAAAACGCCATTAATTGTCTTTTTGGTATTTATTGATACTTTCATTTTGAAAAAATTGTTGTGTACTAATTTAGTGTTTTTTACTACCCTTATAGCCATCACGACAACAAGTCTTTAATACAACCTCCACTAAACAGTAAGGTCCCATTGAAGATAGGATCCTAATCAAGGGAATGTCAGAATTTAGCAATCACTAACAACAATATTCTCACAAATCCACTAAAACATCTAAAACAGCACTATCCCTTGTGATGCATTATGTCCAACAAAGACCGGCAAGGAGAACGCCTTAGACTGAAACAACCCATAGAAATTGGGTTCAAAGAGGTACTACAAACGAATCTGAATCCTCGAAATTTTGTTACATTTTCGCAAACATAAATCAGCTATGGAGCTCAATAAAGTAAGGACAATACTTGACATTATAGGCATAAAGCCAACAAAACATAGGGGATGCAGAATTCGAGTCAATCCATAGAAGATGGGGCTCAAAAAACTTCGAACCCAGCTCTTCAATTTTCTCCGTTTAGATCTGCACTTGCATTTGATTTCAATAAAGAACATTCAATCACTCCAATTAAGCCAATAAAAACAACCTCCAAGCCAATCAGGCCCGTTTTAAAATTTTTTGTAGTCTAGGGGAGAGATTAAAAATGAAGGCTCTTGTTGCTAAAAAATTTCCATTGCTATCCCTATAAAGTTTTTCATTGGATCCACGAAAAACTAAATTATTTTGTAATTCTATTATTTATTGAATTCATTTTTTTCTTCTTTCACAACAAGATGTATATTTTCATGGTAATATTATTATATTATAATATAACAATATAAGTAAAATTAAGATGGAGCAATATAACCCGATTCTTAAATACCGAGTACCAATCTCTTCCAAATTACAATCTCTTTAATTCACTGAATCCGAAACATTGCATGCCAATAATATTCCACTATCACTTATAATTCTTTAATTTTTTTATTTTTTAAATATTTTAATTTTAATTCAAACCTACTGAACTTCTGAAATATTTTAATTTTAATTCAAACCTACAAAACCGCGTCCGCATTTGCGGGCATAATTTTTTGTCGCTACCCGCCCATTTTTTAAGCGGGCGGTACCCGCGGGTAGGCGGGTATTTAGTACATAAATATCAAAAATATAATTGAAAATATAAAGTTGGGTTTTGATAATAATTAAAATACAATACAATGTCCAAAATACTCCAAAAGTCCAAATACATAAAAAGTCTCAAATTATTCAAATTACAACCATATAAAAATACATAAAAAGTTTCAAAAAACTTCGTCAATGGTAACACAATCGTCATCTTCATCCTCCTTTTCATCTTCTTCTAAACATGGCTCGCCATAATTAAACAAATTCGAATTACTGGAAAAGTGAAAGTGAAGTGACATTAAAAGAGGCGCTTAGCCGCTTACTTCCTTTTTATTTTTTTCTTTTTATTTTTTTCTCTTTTCGGTTACTTAAAATTTAAAAATTAAATTGATTATTAAATATTTAATATATATTAAAGTAAGCGGGCGGGCGGGTATACCCGCGGGTATTTTTTACGTGTCGCTACCCGCCCAATTAGCTTGGCGGGCGGGTATTACCCGCCCAAACTTAAATTTTTTTTAAAAAACCCTGTCCATGCCCGCCCGTTTTTCGAGCCGGGCAAACCGGACCTGGCGGGTAGCCCGCCCATGAACAGCTCTACTCTAAAGCTAATATATTGAGGTGGTGTTAGGATTGAGAGTTTTGTCTTTTTTTAAAAAAAGAAATGGCTTAACATAATATTAAAAGTTAACCAAATTTGATTTTTTTTAACGGAATTTGCTTCAGGTCTTATAAAGTTGAAATGTTGTTGCTACCATGTGGAAAAAACAAAAAAGTTTTACCACTTACATTTTTCTAAAACTAATTGCTACCATCTAAAATTTTTCAACAAATAATAAATGATTACGGGAGCACAGTTAAATTAACTATTGAACAATCTTGTAACTCAATGTCATAAAATGGCTTCTACCTACACAATAACATTGCCACTTTGCTAGGGTACGCTCTAGAGAGTCATAGTAAAAAAAAATCTCCATGTATACAAAATACATTAATAATAATTTTAAGTTCACATGAATAAAAAGTGCGGAGATTTTATTTTAAGATAGTTTATTGCGATCAAAAACAATAACAATCTTAAAGTCTTAATCTCAAAATATCAGAGTCAGCAACATAAATCAATAGAACAGTTTTAGTAGTTATCCATATTAATTCTTCTATTTCATTCATTTTGATTTTAAACCAGCTCAATCTATAAGTCTAAAATGCTTATATCATTTTCCACTTCTACTCTATGGCATCTTTGATCTTCCTCGACCACTTTTTGTGTCCTTCAAGTTTCAACTAGGGATGGCAATGGGTCGGACTCGACTCGGATTATACATACTCCGACTTTGCTCCGAATTTTAGTCGAACTTTTTTTTTCAGTCCACCTCCACTCGAAGTCGGATTATGCATACTCCAAGTTTGCCCCGACTCGAACTCTCGAACCTCCAACGGAGTCGGATTATTATCAAACTTTATCGTTGTGATATTGTACTTATGATTTAAAGCATACGAAGTTAACAAAATATATTTCTCAAATACAATTTAACAAAAAAATATGTACTTTGAATTCAAGTTTAACATGAGAATGATTCCTAATACCAATTTAACAAAATTTTCTCGCATTTTGATTTGGCGTATTTTATTTCTCCTGATCTGATTTGTCGTATTTTGATTGATTGATCTAAATAAAAATACCAAGTAGTTTTTCAAAATCGAAAATTACAACTAGTATGAGAGAGAGCTTGAATTAGTCATGTCTAGAGTTTTAAAGAAAACAAAATATTGGGTTAAAAGTCAAATTGAAAGTCGGATTTTCTTCAGAGTCGGTGTGTCGGATTTTTAATAAGGTCCACCTCCGGTCCGTCTCTAACTCGGAGTTTGATCGTGAAGTCGGAGTTGGAGTCGGATAACCTTTTCCTCGGACTCGAATCGGATTATTTTCCTCGGATCGAGTGGGACTAGAGTCGGATTCGAATTGAATTGACATCCCTAGTTTCAACTATCCATTTTTCTTACTAATTCATTAATATCACGTCTTTGCACATGCTCAAAACATTTAAATGAATTTCTTTTTCTTTTATGGAATATCTGTAACTCCTAATCCCTTCCTCGTTACATATTTAATCATGCTTGCACAACCATCAAAACTCGCATTTCCGCTACTTTCATCTTTCTACTGTAATTATTTTTAAAAGACTAACAATTTGATTCATATAGTAAATCATATATTATGATCTAAATTAAAGAATATAAATCTTTGGCCTTATTATGAATAGCCAAACTACTCGATCAAATGGTATGAAAATAATATTTATTTAGCAACCATTAAAGCAATTAGCGTTCTTTTTTGTAGTCGCTTGCCCAATAACTATTATAATCCTGGATAGTATTCTTTCTTCCTTCTTAAGCTTCACCTTCAATCAACAAACTGGCAATTGAAGTAGTTATTGTGTGGGAGAACCTTCTAAAAATCATAGCGGACAATGTTTCCCTGCTCCTTGAAGGGGAAGCACTCAGAAAATTGAAGGATTCATCGACTTAAGGCAAAAAATGCAATGTATACAATAGAATACAGAAACACAAACGCAACTTTAGAGGATCTGAATAATGCCATGACAGCACTGTATGAAGATGATCCCATTGATAACAGGATCAGAACCCTTGGGGCATTGCTCTATCAAGCCGATGATGGAGTGGACAAACTCCTGTCATTCATCATGACTCGTAGGTTCTTCTTATCAAGTCGTAATCCATTTGGTATACCCACAAAAATAGGTCAACAACTCGTGAGGATTAGCCGACAGATCGGAGAATCAGGAGACGAGTTGGGAAATGTTAATGATCTAGTTGAGATTCTTCTTCCAATGAATTTTCCCGATTTTGAGTCTGACGAAAACAAAGTTGTAGGTAGGCGAACCGATAAAGATAACATTGTAAAGATGCTTCTGCAACCAAATACAGAGAGTCGTAACAGCAATGTTTCTGTGACACACATAGTCGGATTACCAGAAGCAGGGAAGTCAACTTTGGCTAAATGTGTGTATGGTGATGAAGAGGTTAAGAATCATTTTGATCTGAAAATCTGGATTCGGGTATCACAGATTACTGATGAAGCATAAATTATTCAGAAAATTGAGAAGTCTTGTACAAAATGGAAGTCTACATCTGATAAACGACTTCCAATTGTAACCAAGACTTCCAATACCCGCTTTAGAGATATGTTACGATGTAAAAGTACTGATACGTTAGCAATTCCTCCTAGTGGTAATACAAGGAATGAAGTTGAACTGTCTGAGAACCGACTTCGAAAAGAGATCAAGGGAAAATTCTTTTTACTCGTCCCAGATGATGCCTCTCTTATAACTTGGCAGTCCTTGATGAGATTGTTGGCAGGAGGTGCAAGGGGAAGTCATGTTTAGGCGAATTGCAAACATAGAGCAGCAACTAAAGGAAGCAAATTCGACGGGATGGAGGGAGTACAAATTAGAAGGCCTAGGTGTGACGGATTCTAGATCTATGTTCCAAACGAATGCATTTAAAAAGGACGATCCAAGGGACAATGAAAAGGAAGAGCTAGGAAATAAAATTACCAGACTTTGCAAAGGTGTTCCAATTACCATAAAGGTTGCAGCAAGGCTTCTTAAAGGACAGCAAAGCATCAACGAATGGAACTCATTCTATGAATTTCCGCACATGCTTGATGAAGATAATAGGAACATCATGGAACAAGTCTTACATCTGAACTACTCATATCTTCCTACTCGTCTCAAGGCTTGCTTTAGTTATTGTTCGTTGTTTCCTGAAGACTTTACTTTCAACAAGCACGATTTGATTAGCCTCTGGGCCACACAAGGATACATTGACAAAGAAGATAGCCCCAGTTTGAAAGAAGCTGCAGAGAAGTATTTCTTTGAGTTTCTGCGGCGCTGCTTCTTTGAAGTTGTAAGCACCGATGAATTGGGGAACATTGTGACCTGTAAGATGAAACCATTATGCATAAACTGGCCTGTCAGTATACAGATGGAGTGAATGTAAACATGTATGCGACCGATTCAAGTGCCAACCAGGTTTTGGATTCAAAACACTAACATGTTACTCTCATCCGTGTTCGAGATTCTTCGGTACAAACTCCATCATACCTATTGCAAGAGCTAAATTTGCGCACACTTATTTTAGTCAACGAATCAGATAGTCACACAAAGATGGATACATCAGTATGTAATACACTGGTTTCTAAGTTGATATACCTTGTGCTGGACTTGCAATATCAGGGAATAGAGGAACTGCCCGAATCAGTTGACAAGCTCATTCATCTGAGATATCTTGATCTTTCTAAGAATGGTCTTGTCACTCTTCCAAAGTCAGTCGCAGAGATTTACAACTTGCAAACACTAAAACTTAACTCGTGCATGTGGCTTGCGAAATTGTCTGGGAACTTCGGACGATTAATCAATCTTAGACGTTTTGAGATTGATGAGTGTTATAGCTTGACATGTATGCCTCTCGGTTTAGAGAATTTGATTCAGCTTGAGTCACTGAGCCGGTTTATTGTTGGGAAGGATTGCTCTACAGAACTACATGCTCTGAGAAGACTGACGAGCTTGAGAGGACAGCTGCTGATCAAGCTATCAGGAAAATGGGCAACCAATATACCAAAAGCTCCAAAGGTAGTGATGCAAGCCCACTTGGAGAAGTTACAGATATGTTGGACAAAACCAATCCAGACATATCATCTTACATGCAGCTTCTTGAAAAACTCCAACAAATTCAGATCTGAAAATTCTCCGCATAGAAGGATATCGGGGAAACAACTTTCCCAGCTGGGCGAAGAGAAATACTATGTTGGCTCATCCACCAAACTTAGAGGTTATCAACATTGAGGGATGTGACCAATGTGAGCATCTTCCACCATTTGGGGAACTTCCGAAGCTCAGACAACTCACACTTGGACACATGGCTAATGTGCAACACGTAGAAGAAAAAACGTCAATAGAAACTTACAGTTAGAAGCCAAGAACGTAGTACAACAGATAAATTATTCTTTCCATCCCTGAAAGAGCTTACCCTATACAACTTCTACAAGCTGGAAAGGTGGCAACAAGAAGTTTTGGTTACGGCAGAGCAGCAAGAAGAGGCTCCATCATTTACTTGTCTTACAAAATTAAAGATATGGAACTGCCCAAAGCTGACTTCTATGCCTTTGTTCAACGAAGTTTTAGACCTTGACCTGCGAAATGTCAATCAAACATTGCTAGATCATTGTAAGAATACAATTATGGCAATCCAGAAGAAGAACAAGAATAAAACAAGAAACAAGAAACTCAACGATGGTTCCAAAATTCAACACCTGCAGATTAAGAAATTACACCATTTGAAGAACTTCAAAGCAGTCAGAGAGGGGCTCGGAGGCCTTCCTAGCCTAAAACAACTCGTAATTGAAAGGTGTAATGAATTAAGTTTCTTGGTATCAGAGCACCTCCCTAGAAAAGTTGGAGATCTCCAGATGCAAAGAACTCGATCTTTCAAATAACGGAAGTAGTGTATCTGGCAACAGTGGCACCATGTCAAGAATATCAAGCATATTAGTTCATTATCTCAATGAAAGCTCAAGAAATCCATGGGCATCATTGAAATGTCTTCGCCATTTAATACTCCAAGATATCCCAAAGATGGAGACTCTTCCTGAAGGACTGAAGTTCGTTCAAAGTCTCAAATCACTGTCGATATCAGAGTGTCCCACACTAAGAGAACTGCCTGAGTGGATCAGTAGCTTGACAGAACTCCAGCACCTTTGCATTGAGAGCTGCAAGGGTCTGAATGAGCTGCCAAATGGGATCAAAAAAGTCAAGTCTCTGATGAAAGTTGAGATTACTTAGTGTCCAAAATTAAGTGAACGCTGCAGAGAAAACATAGGAGAAGACTGGCATAAGATCAAACATGCGCGGATTTTACTCCATTACAGATCTGATAACAAAGTTAGAGCCTCACTAACTGATGATCGCCAGTAGTTTAGCAGCATTATTCTTCGCTAATGACATAATTTCCTCCTGTTTCATACTAATTTACTCTCAACAAAAGATAATTTAATAGCTCTGTTTCTAATTAGTATGCTCTTTTAATCCCACTTTCTGTTAAGATTTGTGAAGTGGCACAAGCCAAACTTGACCGCAGTTTTTTCTCTAATAATAGGTGTCTCAATATATATATATATATATATATATATATATATATATATATATATATATATATATACCTATCCAAATCATGTCTGTTTCATAGTTCTCTGTTTCGGATTGTGATAATCAATTATAAAATGATTTGATGTGCACCTCTTATTTGTGTGAAGTTGCACTTTTGCACTTCTTGTACATTTGATTTTGCAGTGTAGCCAATGATGTTTGCTATCAAATATCCATTTAATATAACCTTTGTTTTTACAAGGGTAAGTTACGTACATACAACACAACATTCCATAACCTCAATGTCATTAATTTGGGGGTCGTTTGTACTCAACTTTACCCATATCATACCATTGTTACTAATAACAAACGAGTTATTTCCGATAGACCTTTGGTATTGAAATTGATATTGAAATGTATATGCCTAATTATATTGAAAACACACTTTCCTAATGGATGTTAATAGCAAGAGTATGAATTCTAGAGATTTGCATATTGAACTTAGCTCAACAAATAGTCAAATAATTATAGGTAAACATATTACATGCTCTCAAATGAACTATATTCCAAGCATCTCAGCAGAGGCAAATCCAGAATACTAATATACGATGAACCGAACACTCATCTCTCCATGTGTAATGAACCAACTCATCCGCCATTTTTCAATGATATATGTTACAGATTTTAATATCAATAAGATTTTTAATCAAATGACCAGACCATAGCATACGCAGTCCGTACCTAGATTCTCCCTAGTTATTTGAAGTTCAAAAAGTTAAAAAGTATATTCAAGTTCAAATAATAAGTTGAACTAGATGCAGAATTTTTTACAACTCAGTAATCAGTATCTATTCATTGAAGAGGGAGGGGGGGATAAAATTACAGTTGGGTATAAGGAAAAGCAAAAAACAAAACAAGAAGAAAACCAAAATATTATTGATAGCCATCTTGCTGCATCTTTCTGAACAAGTATTAAGTAGCACGTATATGAATACCAATGGCAACAGTCAAGATAACAAGAATGCAAAAATAAATAACAGCATGGATCAAAATAGAGATTCCACTAGTCATCATATTTCCAAACTCTACTATCCTTGTTCTTGCAGGCAGTTGGAACAGCAGTCCTGGTGACAACAGTATGAACAAAGCTACTGATACCACCACCGGCCCCCAATCTACAACCATCTTTTTATCTACTCGCGCTCTTGTTCTTGGTCTTGCTCTTGCTCGATGCTCGTGTGTTTCCTCTAAAGATAATGAGCACACTACTGAACACTCGGGAGTCAGGAGTCTATGTCAGGAAAAGGAAAGGATTTCGCGCCAATAAGTAGAGCAAATGTGTTAGACTTCCTTGGTGAAGAAGTATAAGGAGAGGAAGACAAGCTTGCGAAGGAAAAGAGAGGCAAAGAAGGAAGAGTGGGGTTAACAGAAAGCTAAGGAGGTAAGGGATCAGGAAAGGTATATAGGATGTTATAAAAGATACATATTAGTGGGTTTGCTTTACTGAGATGAAATTCATAGTGTTAAGTAAATTATTGTCTATCTTCTCTTTTTGGGTGCTTTGCTTTGCTTTAGTTTTTGATCAAATGGAAAAAAGCAGCTTACAATGTGTAAAGTGGTACAGCAAGACTTGCAAGATGTGGGAAAAGTTTCTCCTCAATTTCGTTTTTAAATCATTTTACATTTTTTATTAACTCAGTTCGGCATGCATTGCGGATCCCAATGCCGAATAAAAGAGGATTGTAAGTTAGTGACATTTACTAACTACAAAACATCGTCACATCTTATGACGAGCTTAACTTAATTTGCTTTGGCTCATATAAATTTGTTAAAACTAAGACGTTCTTGTTATGTCGTTTTAAATAGTTTGTGATCTATAAAAACTGCATACACATAGTTAAAAGGGTATATTAAATATTAACGAATTAATTAGTTATGACACCGACTGATACAAAAGTTTTTAATTTAATAGTGTATCAAAATGTATTTTTACGAAAATATTTATTGATTATATCATCACTCTATTTTATATTATTTATATTGATTGAATGTAAAGCTAATTTGTTTGAGAAGATTGATAAAGGTATATATGATTAGATACAACAAAGATCCTTTAACATATGATGATCTCATTCATGAGAATAGAACATTTATACTTGTAAACTTTTTAAAAAGTTAGAAAATTCATGTATTAATAAGCCCAAGGGAATAAGCACGATATAATACTTATGAAAATGACTTAAGAATAACGAGATTTGTAATATGTTCTTCACACCCGTATTTGTGGACCACAAGCTTATTTGGGCCATGAAAATATACTCATTACAACTATCTTTTTTACCCAATTGACTGCTTTGAAGTTTGAGCGTTTCTCTTACTTCTCTGTCCCACTTAATTCTTTTTATAAGTCCTAATTCTTCACATATAGCGATAAAGAAAGGAATAGAGACATATTTGCACTCAAATCAAGAAGGAATAGACATATTTTTACTTGAATCAGATTACGTGACTCATATTTAAATTTTAACTTATATCGTAATTTAATCAAACCTTAATTAAACTCATTACATGATTTATTACACCAATTAGCAATTCATAAAAATGCTTGAAAAACATACCAATAGAAACTGAATTGTGCTCTTGAGTGGTTGATATGACAACATTAAAAAAAATTACCAGACCAATTAACGAGCCAAATGAAAACCGAACTAATCTAGAATATTTATTACATCCTGTATCGGATCAATCTGAACCTAACCTATTCACTTGAAAGTCAAATCTAGGGATAAATAGAACACAACTCTTTGTATCCAATACATCCCTCATAACAAGTTTGGTATGTTATTCAAGTTGATATATTCTAATAAGTTTGGTATGTTATCGCTATATCATCTTTCTTCATTTTATCCAAAAATTTATTCTTTGTCTACATCTTATTCACACATTTTTTTTGTCTCCTTATTCTTTGTCTTACTTCGTCCTCTATAACAAAAAACAAAAATCAACAGTCATAAAATATAGCCAAGTAGCTAACCAATGGGGACTAAAAAGTATTGTTTCGCCAATACACTCATATACAAGCGCCATTTCCATCAAATTTGAGTCGCATAAAGCGAACGTGCACGACAATAAGGTGACAAGTATTAAACTAAGTACACCTAAATCTTCAAAGATACTAATACATGTATTGATTAAGTTGATAGAAGTTTTTCTATGCGACATCATTAACCTGAGTTTAAGCCTCATTAAGCGTTTTTTTAGGGGCAGAGTAAAAATTGACAAATTCTTTGAAGATCCAATGCAATTTTAATAATTATCATATTTTTCTAGCAACTTTGTATCTCTAAACACTTAACATATACTACGTAATCTATATCGAATCCTCCAATTTTTAAGGGTTCTGTGCGATCAAACATGTTGAACATCTTTAGAACTTCCATTGTCTAGAAATAATACTTATCCATTTACTTTTTTTAATATTATCAGCATAATTTGATTTTGTTTTAGATCCACCCATGTTCATAGAGGTTATTATAATACTTTGATTAAAATCTATGTTTATATCAAGTATAATATACTCTATCCAATGGAAATAAGGTGACAAGTAAAAAGCACGTATCAGAAATGCTAACTTCAGACAAAAGCAAAAGCAGGAAGGTTAACCTTCCACAAGATATCATCAGCCATGAAGGAAGAATAGATTCTCAATCCAATCTCAATGAAGTTCCCATTGTTTCTATCCTGTGACGTTTCCTTCCACATTTGGGTCACCTCCCTCCTTTGTCTGACCACTATGATGTACTTGTCTGTCTCTTTCTCTATGAACTATGCATCTCATTGCCTTACTATCCGATAAACTCCTGCATACTTCTATATAAATGGAGCCCTGTTCACCTCCAAAACATCGCAATAAATCAATCAACATCATTACATTAACCAATAAGCCATCTAAAGAAACAAGGCAAACAGAGTGCAAGATAAGGCAAGATGGCAGATTGGGGGCCTGTAGTGATGGCGTTGGTTCTGTTCATTCTGTTGACACCAGGACTGCTGTTTCAGCTGCCCGGCAAGAGCAGAGTGGTGGAGTTCGGAAACATGCAGACGAGTGGGATGTCAATACTGATTCACACAGTCATCTACTTTTGCCTCATTACCATTTTCCTTATCGCCATAGGCGTCCATATCTACACGAAATAGGCCTAGCTCCGTTGCTAAGAGTTTCATGTTTTTCTGTTTTTTAACTCATTTTGATTTGTTTTGTTGTTATATTCATATCTATTAAGATGTAATCTTCTAAGATTATTTGATATATGAAAAGGGATATTTCACAAAAGCGATATTTCACAAGATCTAAACAATAAAACAGAACAAAAAAGACAAATATAATCTATCTGTTCCAATATTGTTGCAATGCTACAATTATGGGTACTGATTAATTTTTAGATTTAGTTATTTTTTGTTTGGTTTGGAAAATAGCTATTGTAATAAAGTAGAAAGCATTTTTGGGATCCTAGCCTAGAGAGACTGTCTTAAATTATCAGGTTTTAATCGGGTACACTCGAAATTTTCTAAAATATAAGGATGACCAAACAAATTTATAAAAAACCCTGAACAAGAACAATTTCAAAGCAGATTCTCAACACGCTACTTAAGTTGAAAAGTCAAAGTCAAAAATGGTCAAAACTCAATATGGAGAATTATGTTTGACTTATTCAATTAGATGTTAGGTAGAAGTATACAAAACATAACAAACTATATATATAACACATGAAAAACCTAAATAGAACAAGTTAAACCATCAACCAGAGATTCCTGAGAAATTCAATTAATCAAATTCATTATATTGCAATTATCCGATCTCAGTTATCCAATCTCTATAATCTAAACCATCAACCAGAGGTTCCTGAGAAATTCAAAGTTACAGAACAAATGGGACTACTACTTGCAGGGCTACTGATCTTTGCATTCAGCATAGTTTTATCTCCTGGAATAGAATTACAGTTACCAGGTAAAATCCCAATCTTTGATCCATACGATACACTTCTTGCTCTTACCATTATTTATCATCATAGTGCATGAACAAGACACAACTTAAGATTTTTAGTACCTACAATCTCTGATAATAATATTTGTATATTGATTCACATGCAGAATCCTTTCCGTTCTGTTTGCTCATCTGTTGTTGACCTTGGTCCTACTCATCCAGAAGTGTCATATTTCATTGTATCTCCAAGTACTGGTAAACATACACAGAAAGTGAAGAATTTTGTGGCTACAAAAGGCAGGTGAACGAGTGTTTTATAATGAAATTGGTAAACCAGTTGTCTAGAATAAAGATGGGACCATGTCAATGGATTTTGTATACTATATGCCATTACCCCGATGTCAAGTGGTTCTACTTCTACCTAGATTAGGCTTGAGAAGATAGAATGTATGCAATTGCGTCCTTGTAACAATAAATCTAATGTATATGTTGTAATAAAAGTAATCCAGAGTATATGTTGTAAATAAATTCCACCCACCATTATTCTATACAAAGAGAAGTTCAACATGTTTCCATAAAGGAGATTTCAAAAGAATGCAACAAGCTAACAAGTCACGACATAAATTTTACAGCAGCTCGAAATTAAAGCTTTAGAAAGAGAATTTTACCACATCACTTCATATTATGGTTTGCCCCTATATGGTGGTAGGTCTAAGGCACCAAATGCAAGCAACTCCTAAAACCCAATCAAACAGAACTATTCTAAACAAGGTGAAAATTCTTAAGAAAACAGAATGCGCCACAATGAAACAAACTATACTACAAAGAGAAGAAGAAAGATCTAGACTATAAAGTATAAACACTCTAAAGTCTGACCTAAATCATTGGAATTTCACCACAACTAAATAGTGTCATTTGTACATTTGAACCTCAAGCCTCAAGGCTCAAATGAGCAAGAAAGGCAAGAGAATATGGACCTAAACCTAAAGTAATGCCAGCATTATTTGTAATACTCAAAAAAAGACTTTATAGAATTTCTGAAACCTAAATCTAAATAAAGTCTGCTTCCCGAGAATGGAATGAATGACATTCTGAAACATGATATATCTACTCTATTCTCTGATTTCATATGCTCATATCACATATGTTTGTTCCAGACTTTCTAGCTCTTTTAATATGTGCAATCTGTAAAGCTAGATATGTGACTCACCAAAAAATTCCACAACTACTTCTTTACAATTTTCCATGGATGTCAGGGAAATCAAGAAATCCATTTGTCTATTCTGGTTAAAAACAAGGCCGTCGGCACATTGTATCATATTGGCTGAGAAATAAAGTTTTAAATCTACCGATTTGATAATATCCAAATTGTAAAAGGATAAAATCCGCAATTTAAGCCGAATCAATGGTTATCTCATGGTCTCAGCAATATTTGGTGTGACAGCAATAGCATCACCCCTTTTACCGCATCATCATGACCATTAACACAAGGATTATTAAAATCTAATTCAAAATTTCTTCCCTATGGACATAACTTTACACCATCGGAAACAAACATACTTGGAAAAAAAATCACTTTGGTCAACAACATAAATATGTGAAAGCCACCTCAACGACCAATCAACAAAAATTCCAAAGTTAAAAAAAATACACTTTATAAACAAAATGAGAGAATCTGGTAATCGGCTCAAAATAGTTTGATTTAAAGGAAGCATGTTTTAGAAATGCTACGTAGCTACAGACAAAAAGAAAGATGTAACCCTCGACAACTACCATGAAGGAGGTCATACAATTAAAATATATAAAAAGTACGATATATGATCTTGATCTATGACGTTTCCTTCCACATTTAGATCAAATCCATCTATTGGCTTATGCTGAACACTCATCTAAGCTTGTTTAAATCTTAGCAATTCACTATCCACCAACACAAAAACTCCCGCATGTACAAGTGAGCCTTGTTTGTCTCCAATACATCACACGCATTCAGCCAATATCATCACATTCCAGCCAGATTATACAAATATACCACTTATCCAATCAAGCATGAGCGCAAGGTGAATACTTCAACAATAGCCATGAAGTTACTGCCAGTGACCCAGTATTGAAGAAAGAACACTAAAGTAGTTGCTTTCAACATACTTTATAATGAGCATTCATATTATACATTCAACTAGAATAGAATCCAAAAGCCAGTCAATTATACATAGAGAAGAAAATCTTACAACACTAATATGCAGACAAGATACAGCAATACAATACAGCAAGCCAAAATTCTCTACAGTTGATGGACAAGCAGGGTCATCCTTACATGCGCGTCCAAGCTGAAAAGAAAGAAGCCAAAATATCATCAACATCTGAGCTAAGTAATCCAAAATATTGTGCAAACAACAAGCAAAGATAATCCAATTCACAAAGGAATAACTAGGAATGCACAAACTCAACTATAGCCTTAAACATCCTCAAACATAAATTCAAGAACTCAGACCCCATAATTTGAAACATGCATTTCCAACTTAGAACAGAAGCGCTTTCTAATCATTAAGAAAATCCAGCTTACTATACACTACCTCAATCCTAAGTTACATAGACTCATTGTCAAGTCTTATAACAGCAACAATTTTCAACATCATAAAACTGAAAGGAAAAAAATAAATAAATAAATAAAATGCAAACTTAATAAACCTTAACCCTAAAAAAGCTCTAAAAACACTTAAATTGAAGAGAAGAAAATTCTAACCATAAAAGTCTTCCGCAGGTAAACCCCATTTGAGAGAATTTCGCCCAAAATCCGACAAACTGAAGAGAAACCCAGCAAAATAGATGATAAAAACCAATACAATTATCCATGGCATAAGTATAAAGCCTAATAGAAAAATCACTGATCCAAATAACATCAACCACAGCGAAATCCCCAAAATTAAGCAAGCAAACAACGCGGGAGGTATTTGTGTCGAATAATATGGCGTCGTACTACGTCGAATTGACAAAGAAGACGAATTTTCAGGATAAACTATCGTCGGAAAAGCGTTTGTTGTGATAGGAAGTGGGAAATTAAGTGTATGAATAATCATTGTATAGAGATCGTGTAGAACCCTAATTATTGGGTCTTCTTTGTTTGTCCACATTTTTCCCGAGAAATTGGAGAAATCATTTTAATTTGCAGTGGAATCCTTGTTATATACTTCACCTGTCTAATGCACCGGATGAGATGCAATTAAGTTATGCATTGTTTTGCTGTATCCTAACTTCCTAAGTAAACATGGAAAGATTGAATAAAATAAATTTTTTAAAAATAATTTCCTAAAATAAGTTTGGAAAATTTTAATTCTTAAAATAAGCATGTATTCGTATTCGAGCCTAAGGTCAAGTTTGTTCGTTGTTAATAACAACGAACAACAGTGAACAAAGAGAGACAATATCATAACATTTGGAAGGACAAAAAAAATTATAAACAATGCTTGTTCTCTATCCATAACAGTCTACAAACTATCCCTTCAAACATTGTGACATCATCTCCCTTTTATTCGTTGTTATTAACAACGAACAAAGTACTTTTTAAATTCTACCTTAGATTCGGATACGAACACGCTTGTTGTGGAAATAAAAATTTCATAAAGGTTATTTTGGAAATTGTTTTATAAAACAGTTTATTGTAATCTTTCGAGAATACACACATTCCATGTTGCTGCATGGCTAGGGCCATGTTGGCGCGAGCCATGGGCCTATGAAGGGTGAAAAACATTTAAGGTTCCGGTTTAATTGATTGATTTAATAATTGGTAAAAGTGAGAAAATTGATTATAGTCGTAAATTTATTTTTTGTTTTATCGTTTAATGACCAATTGTTACTAACAATAAGCAATTAGTGAACAAAATTTAAATGGTTCGATGTTATTAATAACGGGCAATTTCCTACCACAGGTCCGAATTCGGAGACACTTATTTTAATAGATAAAATTTTTCTGAGGTATTTTGAGATTTTTTTTTTAGGGAAAAAGCTTGCTTTGTTCAAATTTTCGGTAGGTTGTGTCTTGCTTAAGTTCAACAAAACAACCTGTGACACAATATGAACACATGACTAAGTTAGTTTTATGTCGTGTGACGAAGCAATAGAAGTATATATTTTCTAGTTTAAATATATTTTCTAAAATATATAATATAATGACAAGTTTAACGACATGACATTTCTTTATTATTTTCAATAATTGTTGAATGTTATCAACCTATATATCAGTGTGGCGCTTGGTAGACTTGATGTGTTAAGTTGTAAGTCGTATCGTGTCAGGTTGTAAATGGGGTCGTGCCTTTGTCATCTGCATGTCAATGGTCTATGCAAAATCAGGGATACATCAAAGTTGTTATCATTTAAGAAATAGGCTAGGTTTTACATTATTCCAATGGTTATAAAATCACGATTTTATATACGATTCGATAATTTTATGATCAAAAAATAGACGAACTAGTGATCCTAGTCGTAGGTAGGATTGTAACAATCCTAATTAAAATTAAATTTCAAAGAGTAGGATCAAATACAATTTTACGATTTAACTAACAATTTATTTCAAGTATTATTAAATTTTCTTATTCACCATCCTACACTAATCTCTTTCACACACATACTTGAAACATTTCAAAATCATGATTTTAAAATATATAAAGTTCTTTATTTTTATAGACATTGAAACTAATTATTGAAAGTTTTTCAATTTTATTCTTGAAAAGGCTATCAACTCAAAAAAAGAAATTATGATTCACATATTAAAATTTTAACATGAATAATTATGATTAGTTACTAAGTATACTAGCTAATTAAATTTTTTTATCACAAATCTTATAATTCGATCATTTCATTTAACCCTGTTCCTCTAAACGATTTCAATTAAAATTTCGATCTTGAAAATGTTGTTCCGTTTATAGGAAGGACGAGGGAAGGGAAGAGATTTGGGTTTTGAAATATGGTAACTTTCACATTGAATTCCGGAAGATGAGAAAACTTTGTCATATTTCTAAAATTTCTCCCCCTAATTAATTATAATAACCCTTTCTTATACCTTTAAGAAGAAATTGAATAGTGTCAATAAAAAAATTTGCAAATTCAATTAAATATTTCATACCTTTTAGCATACTTGTTATATTGTGATTCATATATTACGATTAATGTGTAAGAAAAAATATAATCAACTAAAATCTAATTTAAATCCTGATTGTATATTTTCAAATATTAACTTTTTTAAATTTTTAATAATATATAATAAATTAATGATCCATATAACATATTAAATTGCATAAAATAATCAATTAAGTATAATGTAACGATGATATAGAGTAATAATTAGAGAGACAAAAACATAAAGTTGAAATCCAATAATATTAGCATTTAATCAAATCAGTCAAGAAAAAACAAGAGTTACTAAATTTCGCCACCCCTTTTCATTTTATCATCACCCCCTTCAAAATTACATATTTGTCCCTGTAGTTTAAAAAATTACAAAATTGCCACTGGACTTAAAAGTTAATTAATAAATGTAAATCACGCTTAATAACACTATTAAAAATTTAATGCGTAAGATTTGTCTATCTATATCGAATTCTGAGATGCGTATGAAGTACGAATTCAAACACGGTACTATCTCTCTAAAAACTGGTACTATCTCTCTAAAAAGTGTTAAAGAAGTTGTAACCCGTAATTGGTTAAATTTGGCTAACGAAAGTGACTATGAGTCGGATGCGGTACGTAAAGTTGTCGTTGGAAATGTTATTTAAAAAAAAAAAAAATCGCACAAAAGTTGGCGATTGAACCATGGTTTAAGTGCACAAAATTGGGCGACTGAACCATGGTTTAGTCGCACAAATCTGGGCGACTGATCCTAGGTCCAGTCGCCCAAATTTGTGAGACTGACCCATGGTGTAGTCGCCTCATTTTGGGCGACTGTTAAATATTATTTTTTTTTATTTACGTATTAATGTTTTTTTAATTATTATTATTATTATTGTTAGTACTATTATTATTATTATTGTTGTTGTTGTTGTCATTATCATAATTTTTATTGTTGATAATTTTATTTTAAAATTTTTTAAATTTTTTTATTTACGTAATGTTTTTATTATTATTAAAATTGTTATTTGTTCTTGTCATTATTAATTTGACTTATCGTTATTTATTTATTTATTTATTATTATTATTATTTTTTTTTTTTTATTTTGATTATTATTATTATTATTATTATTATTATTATTGTTATTATTATTATTATTATTATTATTATTATTATTATTATTATTATTATTATTATTGTTGTTGTTGTTGTCATTATTATTATTATTATTATTATTATTGTAGTCATTAATGTACTTAATTTATATTATTTATATTTCAAATTTGCAGGAGTTTGAAAACTTTGGAGACAACGTAGACTACTCCGGTAGCTTTGTTACGGATAGGGAATTTATCTCCTTAGATGAGTTACGTAGTTGGGCCGATGCGATAGCAATAACAATGGGTTTTCAATTTACACGTGCTTCTTATAAAAAGAAAGAAGGACGTTCTAGAGTTAGTGTCTATTTAAGATGTCACTGCTATGGTAATATTAGGGGTGATGTACATAATCTAGATAATACTGCCCGACCTGGTTCTAAAAGTAGAAGTTGCAGGTGTAAATTTATGATTGTAGGAAGTAGTCGTAAACCACCAGAAAGACCTTGGACGGTAAGGGTGTGTCCTGGTGAAAAAGGAAAACATAACCACCCGTTCTTGGTGTACAGAGATGGCCATGTAAGGGCAAATAGGATTAATGTAGATATTCGGGAGCACATACGACAGCTTAGTGCAACCGGAATGCAACCGGCCTTTATTATGAATTCTATTAGAGATAATTTTCCTGGTTTTTATGCTAGTATGAATCAGATATATAATATTAGGCAATCAATAAGGAGAGAAGAGATGGAGGGTAGGACTCCCCTTCAACACTGTCTTCATATGGCCACAGAATTTAATTATGTAGTCTGGACGGACTTGGATAACGAAGGGCAATTGAACAGACTATTAATTGCAAATCCTACCTCTATCCAAATGATACGTACGTGGCCGTATGTTGTGCTGATAGATACAACGTACAAAACGAACAAACAAAAGTGGCCACTATGTGAAGTGATTGGAATGACGCCAACCAATCACAATTTCTTAGTTGCGTTTTGTTTGATGGGAGATGAGGCGATTGTGTCGTATTCGTGGGTGCTGCAGGGATTGAGAGATATTTTCGGCACTGCTTAGACTCCTAGCGTCATTGTAACCGATCAAGACAAAGGTTTATCTGCAACTATTCGTGACGTCTTCCCAGGTAAAAAGGCTTTGTTGATTCATTATTGTGGTTATATCTAATGATAATGTCGTAATTACGTTCAATGTTTTGTTTAATATAGATGTGCGGCATTTGTTATGCATCTGGCATATTGGCAACGACGTTGAGAACATGGTGGACAAGTTGTGCGGGGCAAGAAAAATCAACAAGGGCAGGTATTCAGGAAAAGTAGATGGAACCCCTTGGTTGAAAGTTCTACAATCGGGGAATATGAACAGAGATGGCAAGTGATCGTCAGTACGTGGTCGGTTAGGAACAAAAAGGTCGTTCGATATTTGACTGGAACATGGATTCCACTTAGAGAGAAATTTGTCCGTGCGTGGACGAATGATTGTTTACACTTGGGTAACCAGACTACCAGCAGAGTTGAAAGTTGAAAGCCAACACTCGTCTTTTAAGTATTACCTTGGTAGCGGTAATAGCTCATTCGATACCCTTTTCAAAAGGGCGCACGCACAGATTACAAATCAGCAAGCTAGAATCCGACAAGCGCTACAGGAATCCATGACTTTTGTACCAAGATCGATGCGACAGCATTTCTTTAGACCTCTATATCGCCACGTATCTCTCTATGCCTTGGAGCAGCTCCAGCTTGAGTATAACCACATGTTAGAACTGGGTGATTTTGTGTTTAACAAATGCGGTTGTGTACTTCAACAAACCCATGGATTGCCGTGTGCATGTTATTTACGTATGTCCATCGGATCACATGGTGCTTTGTATTTGGATGACATTCATGAATTCTGGAGTACTTTGAGGTACACAGAGGTAGGAGACGAACTCGATGAAGGAGTACGATACGCGAACGCCAATGACAAAGAGTACTTTCAATCTCTGGTCGATGAAGTCCTCAAATCTGATCCTGCTGTTGTTCGCCGAATGTCTCAGGTACTTGAATATGAACTACACCCAGATGGTGCGGAAATACCTGAGCCTTACGCAAGTCCACCGAGAAAGGGAAGACCAAGCACAAGTAAAACCATGAGAAGGAGAAAAAGTTCATTTGAATATAGCAGATCATCTTCTCGTGGTCGAGGGTCTAGATCTTCTTCCCGCGGGAGATCTAGTGGCAGATCTAGTGGCCGAGAGACGCAATCTTCAGTAGGAATTAAGTTCAGTTTCAACTTATCCGGTACGTGACTTTATTTTTCGTTTTTTGCATTAATTCATCACAGTTTACGCATATTAACTTTATTTACATTTATTGTAGATGATCCAGAAGGTCGAGATTTCTTACAGTTTCCATGGCCTAATAACATCCCATTCATCCTTCCTCCTTACTTGTTCGACTGGATTGATGTGTTAGGTGATGGAAACTGTGGATTTAGAGCAATTGCCGTCACAGAGCTGGGAGGCGAGGAAGCATGGCCTCTTTTAATACGTGCTATGAGTATGGAAATGCAAATGAACAGAGCGCAATACCTAACTTTGTATCTATCCCAGGAGTCACTAGACGAGGCTATATTCAGAATAGGTTCACACGTCAATGGACCTGCTCCTTTCATGCACTGGATGGATGCACCGATGGCTTTGTACTCTGCAGCAACATTTCTAAACATTGCCATTGCTTATTATGGTTTTGCTGACGGTAATTCGCAATACAACTGTTTGGTTCTTCCGTTAAGGAAAGCATCGGGCGTGAATAGTGTAAATAAAGTAATACATATATGTTGGGTTAATGGAAATCATTTTGTTCAACTTTTAATGAACGACGATTCATCCCCTCTCCCGCCGATCCATCAACGTTGGAAACAAGCAGCTGACAATTTCACCAAACATCTTGACACACATTTCACTACGAGGATTATGCTCTGGAATAATCTACGCGGGCCACGATAACCTTCCAACTAATAACACCGCTGACGATGCTGTAAATTTAGATACTCCATAGAATTTATACACGACATTCATTAAAAATTGTATATAATCCATAATTATACTACTGTGTATACGAATGACATTCATTGACGAAAATAAATGCATTAATTAATGTAAAATGGTTTCAGTACAGACTATGCAGGGTCATGCCCTTTAAAAATTTGCCATTCTTCAAATAAATCTCTACAATCATTAAGGTATATTTCTAACGCATGTCGTTGACGGGGGTTCAAATCCGCAAGCTTAGCAGGTAGTCTTGCCACTGGAGCGAATCGACTGGGCCATTCATTCAGGTCCTGAAAACACAAAAGGATAATGTCCGTTAATAATTCATTAAAAAAAACTGAAAAAAAATTGATAATAAAACTCACGTATTCAGATCTGCTCTGAGAAGGACCAGGACCGGAAGTAGGCCCTTCGTCCGGGGCTATGTACGGGTGCGAGCACACTCTGAATCAGTCAACGTAATTAGATTCAGCCTCTGAAGGAACAGAAGCCCGACGAAGTCCCTGCTCAACAAGGCGAGCACTA
The DNA here is from genome assembly GCF_026212465.1 of Amaranthus tricolor. Lineage (NCBI taxonomy): Eukaryota > Viridiplantae > Streptophyta > Magnoliopsida > Caryophyllales > Amaranthaceae > Amaranthus > Amaranthus tricolor. The sequence continues at coordinate 10,775,327 of NC_080055.1, forward strand.
TAGGGGAACCTACTCCATGCCTCCAAATATACAGCAGAAGAAGGAAAGGTCACGGAGTAGGTACCGTGTGCCGGTTGGAGAGCCTTGGCTGGTCTAATGGGAATGGGAGGAATAGCCTGCACGAACCCAATCTGTCGCAATGTCCGCTCCGGAAAATACACCTTTACAACATCAAAGCACGTGATACCCCCGATTACGGTGGTGCGTGGGTGATCATTCAGCAACGCACCAGCAGCAGAATTGTAGGGAGTCCATTCCACCTGCATACAAGCGAAGTTCACAAAAAAATACTATAAATTAAAAACCACATGCATGACAAAATGTAATGTACAATACCTGAGTCTCCGTCAATGAGTCAAGAACCTTGCGGCAGTCCCTCAACCTGTCCAGCTCACAACATGGTTTCTTCGGTGTCCACATCTCCGCCCTAGTCATGTTTGGCACATCTTCTCGGCGAGGATGAGGGCGGAAAGCGGGAAAGTACTCATAGATCCATGTCTGGAGCAATGTGAGGCATCTAGCAATGGTCTTGCACCCAGCCCTAGATGCCATTCCGAGCTGCCTGTACAAGAACGCCAAGGTCACTGCACCCCAGGCCACGTCCTGCTGATCGTCGTTCACGGCAAGTATCGGGTGAGGTCGCATGCCAATTTTGGTCTTATCCGCCAACAATTTAGAGCCAATGACAGCCATGTAGTACGCTGTCGTCTGAGTATCCATGGCCTGCGACCTATGACACAGCCACATCAGTTCAGCAACGCTTATGCATCTGCTGGTGAATGCACCTTTACGCCGAAGCTCAGACAGAGGCTCCCCGAACAGATTGGTGATACCAACCTCCCACTCCGCCTCCGAAGGCTCAGCCGGCAGAGAACCTTCAATAGAAATGCCCAATATGCGTTGCAAGTCGTGCAACGTAATCGTCATCTCTCCCCAGGGCATGTGGAAGGTGTTCGTATCCGGCTGCCACCTCTCGACGAATGCCGATATCAAAGCACAGTCGATGTGCTGGTGCATAATGACCGGTAGTACGCCAAGGGAAGTGGCAGGTAGAACATCGTTTAGCGCATCGGACATATCCCTCAGTCCGATGATGGACTCCACCGGTCTCTTCCTAATACGGCAATCCAGAATCGGAGGCGTACGCTCGGAGCCGTCATAAATAAGTTTAGCTATGTGCCCGCCATAGCTAGGGATCAGTCGCGTATCTGTCGGCCCCCCGGGCTGGGGTGATGTCACTAACCAGTCCGTGTTAGTGGACTGTGAGGGCCTGCTCTCCTGTGGCGGCTGATTATCGACAAAACTACGTCCTGCGCGCTCAGATGCGGCAGAAGAACTCGGGCCGCCACGGGCAAATCTGCCGTCGGGGCCGCGAACAACAGCCCAGTCCAATGGGCGAGACTCAGGAGCTTGGAACTGAACATCATCAGCATCATTATCATCATCACTATAAACCCCCCAACTACTTTGGAGGCTGTCAGCCTGGTCATCAAAATGAGTACGCACTTGGTTCAGCGTACTCGACCTTTGGGCCTCACTGTGTCTGGCAGCCTCTTCATGCCTAGCCCTCCTAGCAGAACCCGTGACCCCCCTCTCATGCGGGTCCCCTCTGAGTAAGGTAGGCCTTGAACTATTACCTCTCAACAATTGCCTAAAAAAACCCTTTCCTTTTCTTTGATTACCAGCCATTTTCTACAATTTTTTACAGTTTCATTCAATATTATAAATAATAATATTTCTAAAAAAATAATAATCAAAAATTAAAAATGGAAATAAAAACCTTAAAAAACAAAATAATTAATTAATAATTCAAACATAAATAATAATTTAACAACACAAAATTTAACAACCAACATAAAAAAAATAAAATTAATAATAATAATCACCTTTTTTAAAAAAATAAAAAAATAAAATTAATAATAATAATCACCTTTTTTTTTTAATTTCAATAAATTAAATTATTATTAACTATCACAATAACAAGAATAACATATTTCAAAATTTAAATTAATTATTCCTAAATATACGAAAAAAAAAATGGAGAGGAGTCGCCCAGATCTGGGCGACTCCTCTTCAATTTTTTTTTTTTCAATATCATAATTTCAAAACAATATATAACTTACTAAAAAAAAATAAATACACATTACAACATACAAATTTACACTAATAATTTATAAAACAAAACATAAACATATATTTAATAATAAAAAAAATAACAATCACAATAATAATAATAAAATTAATAATAATAACATTAACATATATTTAATAATAAAAAAATAACAATCACAATAATAATAATAAAATTAATAATAATAACATTAACAACAATAATAACATACTTCAAAATTTAAATTAATTATTCCTAAATATACGGAAAAATTAAAAAAAAATTGAAGAGGAGTCGCGCAGATTTGGGCGGTTGAACCCCGGTTCAGTCGCCTAATTTTAGGCGACTGAACCGGGGTCCAGCCGCCCAGATCTGGGCGACTCATAGTTTTTTTTTCTTTTGCAACTAATTAAATTAAAAAAAACTTACCTCGATTAATAATTTGCGGATTGAACTTAATTTTTGCTCCGAAATTTAGCTTTTGTAAGTTGGTTTTTAGTTGTAGTGAGAATAATTTTAGTAGGAGTGTGGTATATATAGAAAATTTTAGCTTTAATGGCAATATTATTATTTTTTGAAAATCTAAGGGTAAAATAGTAATTTACTCAGAGAGGTGGCGATAAAATAAAAAGTGTAGCGGAATATAAGAATTGGGAAAAACAAAGCCACTACTGATTTTTTGTTGATGTTTTCTATGAGCGGGATATACTGGATAGGATAATGATGATGATGAAATCGTCAAACTAGCAATGTTTAAGAATAAGAACTTAAATTTATTATTCTCATTTCCATTTCTACAGTTGGTGATCGACTATCAAATAAGTAAGCCCTTAATGACATTATAGTTTATAAAATGTTACTCTTAGACTTTGACAAAAAAATAATGACATATTTGGCAACTTAAAATTCATTTTCTAATGCTAAATTGGTCCAAATCCTATATGTTTGACAATTAAACCTTGAAGTTGGACTTACTAGAGATTGGGTCAATTACTTAGAATTCCAAAGACAAATGTCAATTGGATCAAGTATCAAAATTTGAGAATTTCAAGTATATAAGTGTCATTTACATTTCTTAAATTTTAAAAACAAAATTAAATTATCTATTTCCAAATGAATTTAATGTTACCAAACACTACCTTATAGTATTTGTCGAAGTTTGACAAACAATTTGAAACAGAGAAAATATTACAAAACTTTTACCATCATTGTTTTGAAGCATTTCATGCATTAGAATTCATGATTCGTTTTGTTACATGATATGGCGAGAGAAGGGAAGATTAGGAGAAGGAGTAGCGAAAATTAAACTTAGGTTCTAATGAGAGAAATAATAAATACATACTCTAATTGACACAAAATTCGATTCTATATGGTTGTTAAATAAGAACAAAAACAATGATATATCAACAAGTGGTTCTTGCTTCTGTAGCTGCAAAAATAAAATATGAATTAATTCACAATACAAATCTGTCAATTTTTACTAAATGATACGATTCTCTTTCCTTTTCTTTGTTTTGCATAAATATTTGGAGTGTGATCAACATCAAATGTTGAATAAAGGCCTAAATATTTAAATGTTTCTTTTAGACTTTAAGGACATGTAAGCCAGAAGATCAAGAAAATCTTGTCTTTTAGGAAAGCATTATATATGTTGGGCGTGTAATCAAAATTATGGGTTTACAAGTGAATATTGGATATATTAGAGTTTTATCAATTCAATCTTTTTAGTTAAAATAGTTTCTTGACACGGTATTTAAAATTCAGATTACGAATTCGAATTCTATCAAAAATTATAAATGTACTTTTTATATTTAACGCCTGTATTGTTTTGCAATGCTGATTTTGAGTTCAGTAGTCGACCGCCTAGGGTCACTAGAAATAACGGGCCTAAAATATTAAATGATCCTATTCAGACCCGACCCCGAGCTATATTTTTTAAGTGATTTGTTTGTAAACTTTTTTATGTATGAAGTATTTTAGAATATTGTTACAATATATATTTTGTCCTAAATTATTTTTCTTGAAATGGAAAATTTTTTATCTTTTGATATAATAAAAGACCTCATATTAAAAGACATCGCAAAAATAAATAAGACCTTTAAAATCTTTACCCCTCTCTTATTTTGTATCACAACTTTTTATCACCTGTTCCATCATGGATTCCTTGAGAATATAATTTTTCATCCAATATGAGGATCTTATTTTTATGGGCCATGTGCGGTCATGCATATTAGACATATTTAAATGCTCTAGTGTTACCAATAAAGAGTGTTAGGACTTTTAACCATCAATTTAGGTTTTTATTATTTTTTTTTCTTGAATTTATTATCTTGGTAAATCTGTTTAAGGATTATGATAACTCACTTTTTTGATTATATATAAGTTATATTATCTTAAACCCATCACTGATTTAATAGTAATGCATATTACAGAACATTTGATAAGATTAGAAGGCCTGAAGGAACAAGACAATTATCTTAGTAGAATCTTTGTTAATGTCGTTTATAACCACTTTAAGGAACTAATATCTATTTTTCTAAGTGGAAATTCCTCTATATATAGTATAAAGACAAATCCTTATTTATAATTCTTGTAGTATTCATCTTAATCTGTTAAAAACCTTTTAGTAATACAAATAATGGTGCATGAATTATCATTATCTTATCCATTGTATCCCGATCATAAGAAATTATAATTAGGGTTTCGGAAGGAAAGGGAGATAACAACATGCAACTCAGAATACCCATAAAAAAAATGTAACTTGAAAGCGCAAGCCTCAAAGAGGTTTAACAAAGAAAAACAAATGAAAATTATAATGCAAAATGAGAACACAAGTGTTTATGAGGTATCTTGAATACCTCCCCCTCAAATGTAGTTTATTATAATGAATTCAACAATTACAAGTATAATAAACTCCCTTATCTTGAGAACAACCTCTCAAGATCACAAATACTAAAGCAAAGTAAGAACACTCTCAAGTTTCTAACAATGCAATAGCCCTCTCAACAATATGTGTGTTTGTGGTGAATGTTACTATGGGTGATGAATCCTATTTATAGGCAAGGCATTCATCACCCTTAGTATTCCCTCATAAATCACCATAAACCACAATTAACATCCAATTAACTATGACAATAAACATTACAATAAACAATAGAAGTAATGCACCACATAATTGCATAGCCATTTCACATTCTGACGAAATCAGAATCCTATGTAGCCTTCTGAACTTCCGCTCGACCCGAGCCACTACCTCGCTCGGTCGAGCGAGCTTCCAGAGAAGCTACTGACCTGATCTGCACATCTTGCTCGACAAGTTGCTCGACCGAGCCACTCCCGCTCGACTGGTCGAGCCACTCTTTGCTCGACCAAGCGTCTGGTCGAGCTGCTCACAGTTTGTTCCTCTTCTTGTTGCTTTGATCAAACAACTCTCATCAACCGTTCCAAACCTTAAACCACCCATATTCAACACATCTTTATCGACCCTCTCTAAAGTACAAGATAAAGCATGTTCGACTATATGTTTAAAGTTAACGTCATTATTAAGATTATTGGCACTTGCTCTAACTAAAGAGTCCTTCAATTTGAGAAAGATTCACAGATGATCCTCAGAGAGAGGTGTAGGTCATGCAAATCATTTTTAATTTGTTCTTTCCAATCCAAAAAAACTCTACCAATCGCTAAGTGGTATTTGTTTATATTTCCCCGAAATAAAGTTTGAAAGTCAATAATTATGCAACCTGTCTAACGTAATAACAAAACGTTTTATTGTCGATTGATTTTTAATAGAAAAGATAATTTCCAACTTCATATAAATAGTACTAATATATAATTTAATTTGATGCATCATTTACTATAATCTATCATCCGAAGTCGAAATTTTATTTATATTAAAATATTAAATTATAATCCAAAATCGGAACTCTATCGATCAGCAATAGAAAATTAAGAAGTGTCATCCGAAGTCTAAATTCCAAACTACATTTATATTATAATATTAAGTAGCTTATTCAACTACGATTTGGCAAATCTCATATAGTTCATTTGCTTTTTGTTTGTTTTGACAATATGTTAATTCAATCTCTAGATCAAAAATTATGCATAATTTAAAATTATAAAAATTAATATTAATAATTTTTACATTGAGACGAATTAAGACGAATCAAATAAGATTTCACTTGACTATATTTAAACTTAGAGATTATAAATTAAAAATATTATGTAAATAGTGTCTAAAAAACAAATAGGACATTAACTCTGAGCGAACGGAGTTTATATTTTTGATTCAAATTTAAGTTTCCAAATGCAGTATCTATTTGAGTGTCCAAATCTAAACATTATAGATATGTTTAAAAAAATTATCTTTTGATAAATTGATTTTTTAATTAGTTAAACAGTTAAGAAGTATTTAAATAAATAACTTTTAAGCTAGCTGGAAACTTTAAGACTAAAATCTAAAACAACTAAAGTTGACTTTTTTTGTTGATTTTTTTGTTTTTATCCACTTTTTCACTCATAATACTTGACAATTAACAATTAATTTTTACCAAATATCACCATAACAGATATACTTTTAACTAATCAAACCAATTAACATCAATTTTACAAATATACCGCTAAATATTTGGTGAAACAAAAATGTATCATTTGAATTTCTCAAAAATATAATTTTTAAACACTTTTACAATGCGTCAATTAAATTTAAAAACTTTTAGAATTGAAGACAATTTAATACGATGTGGCATAATTTTTTCGCATACAAGTGGATTGACATTGATTCTGTAGCTTAGGGTTTTGCACCAATACTTAAAAAGAGTTCACTCTGATGGGGAGTTCAATATTTAAACAGTATGAACAAATACAAGTGGTTCTTTGTTCTGCTCCAGAAAATATAAAATACTATCCAACAATTGATTCTGTTCAATATTTACTCAGTGATATGATTCTGTTTCTTGAAGATTAGCCTAAACTAACAAAATTACTTCATTTTATTCTGCTTTCGACATCTCAAGAAAAAGCCCTAATCATTTTGATGAATTCCGTTAATGATAGTGATAATTCAGTTACAGTATTAACTTTAATCTAGTACTGTTGACTGCAATAATTCAGTCAAAATTAAACCAAAGTGAGAAGAAATTGATTTGTATGTAAATGACAAAAAAAATAGTATTTTATAGATATTTTATACCGTTGATAATGGCATATTAAAGTGAATGATGTTGAATAAGATTGTGTATAGAGTTGGTTAATGGTCAGGCGGGTTGTTAACGAATTTTATTATAGTGGGTCAATAGTAGGTCATTAATGAGTCGATAACGAGTAAAAAATAGATTTTTTATGGGCTAAACATCAAGCAACTTATCCGCTAACAAACGCTTTAAAAATATTTGACCCGCAATCTGCCCCACAACTCGCATAACCCGTAACACACCTGCACCCATAAAAACACATTTAATAACTCTCATTCGACCCGCCCCACATCTAACCCACCCCGCATCCGGTCCAACCCTCGCCCAACTATCACGTCTAATTGTGCACATATAACTCTCTAAAACTCCATTAAGATGGGATGCTAATAGAATGTTGTTAATTGATAAATAAATATCTTTTGCAACTAACTAAAAAGCACAAAGAATAAACCAACCTTTCTTCATCTTTGAAGGATTCATCTTAATCTGATTAACTAATTGAATATACCAATTACAAGCAACATAAAAACACCTATAAAAGGCAAGTTTTCCTAGCAGAGAACCTACACATCTAGTCACAAATTTGCACAACATTATAACAGTTTAATTATACTTTCACCATGAAGGTGAACCTAATTCCATCCTTTTACAAAACAACAAAATCATCATCAACTACATCAGTATGTTACCATATGAACCAAGATCGAAAACCATTGTCGATCCAAACGCGTTCATATCATGTTCCTGACAGTTGCATTGATCATACTGTCAATCATTTGGACACTTATTTTGGTGCTGTTTCTGATGATAAGGTTAACATGAAGGCCTCACACTACATATCTTCGGTAAAAGCTCGTTTTAGGCATGAAGTCTTTTGTTCAGAGTGATGAAAACAACTTACTTATCTTGAGATTCAGTATTAATATGTGGCTAATCAATGTATCTAAGTCATTCTCCTTCCTTGTATTTTGTATACAAGCTAAAGTAATGGTAATCACCATTTATATTTGCTTCCTCTGTTTATATTATCCTAACACTATGGCTTTTGTCTACTGTCGATTAAGCATCGGAAAATTAACTCACATGTGATCCTACATCGAAAAATTAGAGAGATGTTGACTAATATATAAGCTTGATGGACTACTCCTCCTATAACCATTTGGTTTTAGAATGGAACTTCATTGGGCTGATGTGCAGCAAAGGGGTCTTTGAGGGTAAGCAAGGTGATCGACTGCACAGGGCCTTTCTTTCTCTCGTATATAAAAAAGTTAATAAAAAAAGAAATATGTTAAGTTTATTAATAATATTAACTCTAAATAAGGTGCAAAATAAAAGTAGGGTCCCCAAAATTTTCAAGATGGCTCTAATGTGCAGTGAACTCTCCTCTTGTGCGGGTCTTGTTGTGAATAATAAGTTTAACACCAAAGATATATAATAGTAAATTCTTTGGTTTCGAATTATACAGCCTATAGAAAAATAACTCATTAGTCATATAAAGACTTCTTATAAACATTCAATTGAAAACGACCTCCTTATTTTTACGAGAGTAAGGTTGTGTACTAGCATAGCATTCGTTCAATGTTCATCACTGCATATGTGCATAACCAATTCATTGTGTCGTTTTTCTATTTTATATGTTACAGAATTGAATAATAATAATAATAATAATAATAATAATAATAATAATAATAATAATAATAATAATAGGCTCGGGCCTGATTCTCCCTGCTTTGCATAGGGATGATGGAATCAGTGTTTGATATGGGTTATAAAGGATGTTGATGCTGCGGAATGAGACATGTACAGCAAACACAAGTACATATTTGCATTTGTAGAAGTTGTTTTTATACTTATAGAAAATGCCCAAGGTTTAAACAAATAAACAATAAAATGACCTAAGTACATAGCTCTACTTATAATATAAACAACCCTATCTGAAAATACAGACCCTCTAATATCTAAAGTTGTATATTATTCTCAATATCCTCTTCATTATTTCTCATAAAAGGTCAATGCTCCACACAAGAGTGTAGGCACAGCAGCATCTGGTTCTTTACTACAATAATTGCTACTTGCTACTTCCACATAGGTTGATATGTAAAAGTCGTGATGACAGTGCAAAAGTATCATTAGCATTAAAATTCTTATTTTAAGAATGTTCCACCCACTATCACATGATTTCTTGATTTTCTTGATCACTTTTAGGCTATTTTTGAACTATTTTAAGCGAATTACGAATTCAAAAAGCGAATTAACTAGCGAATTATGTTTCACTGATTCCACCTAAGAATATCAACCAGATGTTCGCTATTAATGGTCAATCAGAGACAATACCTTAATTATTACATCTAAAATTACGTGCATGCTTCAAATCCCGCATGCCTAGGTTTTCCTTTCTCTAATACAGAGATATATGTTTGGTAGCAAGGGTTAATTGGAAACATCATTTTTATTGTCATACAAATAAAGTTACATGAATCTAACTCTTTCAGGTTCTATCTAGGTTTTTCCCTTCTCTAATATACAAATATATTTACAGATAAAGTTATGCGCATCCCACCTTTTCAAATGCAATATCCTTTTGTCCAACATACAAATATGTTTGTTATCTAGAGTCAATGACGAAAACATCATCTTTGTAATCTCAACTCTCAAGGGTAACGTTATGTGTATCCAACCCCTTTTATACTCCATCTAAGTGGGAGAAGCCATTTGATGGCATAGGAATAACGAAGTTTATACATAGTATCAACCTAGCTAATTCTTTCTTATCTTGAGCATTATTTTGGCATCTTGTTCTGAAATTCTTCTGCATCCTTTAGCATCTAATTAAAATGACATGTCAGGATATATATGAGATTTTGATCCTATGAAACTTACATGGACATCCTATTATACATCAAGGCTCCTTCTGATCAAAGATATGAACAAGCAGAATCAATTTCAATTGCATGAACAAGCAAAATCGTCGTTAGTGTTTCCATGTTTTTGGGACGAAAAAGCAAAATCAATCGAAACGGGAGAAGGCCAAAAAGGCAGTGAACAACGAATGTGGAAGACCCTTAGTAGAGATATCAGCATACTGAAAAGAGGAATGAACATCTAGAAGTGGAATGTGACCAAGCATCAGTCAATGTTGTCAACTAACATCATTTAACTAATCAACATGTAAAAGTGAAATGTGACCCAGTAAGAACGGATCTATGCCCAGTTAATATTATCAACTAACAGCATTTAACTTATACATACAACAATTTAGATAGAGATGCTATATATGTTGGTTAACTCACAAACAAAGTGTATATCTGATAGAATACATAACATTGTTAGCAGTTTTGACTGATAGTATTATATAAGTTTACATGTCCACTATGTTCCGTCAGAACTAATCTTCACTGCCTGGTTGATGTAACAGTATATCCGAAGTCAAACCCTGCACTTTGCTACCATAATATGGCTAACCATGAATATTAGCCACTTAACTGCAGCCCAACTCCCAACAAAAAGATTCCAACTTCCATGAAAGTGTTACACTGGTCCTTCCCCAAAAAAGCCACCATTCTATTATAACCCCAATGTCTAATAGAGTACTGTTAGTTCCTCAGGCCTATTCGTATCAGAGCACCCATGGGGCATCCGTGGCTTGGGGCCATAAACCCACCGGTTATGAGCGGTTACTTGCATACACTTTTGATCGATTAGATTTAATTTTTTTCCAAAATCATATGGTATTAGGAGGATTATCCACCAAACATTATATATTTATATATATGTAAGTTCACAACTACCAAGGTTGTTGATTAGGATCGAGATTCTACGTAGAATCATTGAGAGGGTAGGATGTTAATTGTTGAATCGAATCGTTGGATCGTGTAAGATCCTACAAATATGCATTAATATGCTTTAGATAGCTGATTATCAATTATATTTATTATTTTAAAATTTTAAGGTGTTAATAAAAACTTATTTGACTTCAACTATTATGTTTTTTTTATAAAAATACTTTTAAACTGCGAATCAAGAAAAACTTGAATTTTAGCCGTATTGATATAATTATTTAGACATATACACTTATACATAAGCAAAATCTGAATTATATAAAAAAACTTTAGATTGAAATAACCCCTTGAAGGATCGAATCATTAGATCGTAGGATCGTAAAATCGTGTTATTATCCTAACACCAAAATACTAGAGCTTAGTAGGATCGCACAATTTTACGAATATTAAGATCTTACCTATGATCCAGATCGGTCGCCTACTTTTAAATCGTAGATCATAAATTAGGATCGAAATTCTAATATTAATATAACCTACTATTTTGATAATGTGGGATTTTCCTCCCATAGTGAAATATTTTTAAAAAGTACCCAAGATTAATAAATTGATTTTCTTGTTATTTTTTGAGTTAATTAGAGAAATTAGAAAGGCAATAGAGAGTTTGAATGTGTGAAATGGTGGGTTAGGTCTAAAAATAATACTTTCATAATCACTATTATTATCTCATTTGATTTTTGCACATTTATCAATGCATTATTTGAATCATAAATATCTCTAATGCTTGAAAAAAAATTATAAAAACTTGAGAGTATTCAAAAACACATAATAAGAATAATTGATGAATAGTATTCAACATAGGGGTCTTTAAGGATGTGCGAGGTGATCGACTGCACAGGGCCTTCTCTTTTTATCGTATATGAAAAAGTTAATAAAAAAAGAAATATATTAAGTTTATTAATAGTTTATTAATAAATATATATATATTTACTATAAATAAGGCGCAAAATACAAATTTTACAAAGAAAAAATTTACACAAGGCCCCCACATTTTTCAGGACGGCTCTAGTATTCAAAAATCAAATGGGATAATAATAGTGAATAATAGTGAATATGAGAGAGTTATTACAAAATAGAAGGTAGAGCAATATCAGAGGGACGAAGAGAATATAGTATAGCATACTCTGAAACTAACTACAATCATCAATATTAAGCTTTTGGTACCTTAAGCTTTTATTTTAAGTAGATCATTATTGTACTTTTTTTTATGAGAAGAGTCTGTATTGTATCTATATTTTCAGCTTAAAGGGCTATCGTATGAAAAGGTTTGATAAAGTATATAACATATCTTTGAACTATCTATAACCATCAAATTAAACGTTTGGTTAAGTTAGTTCCTGAACGATGTTATTAAATGACTTCTTTCTATGAATTTCTAGGAATTTAAGAGTTAGATGTATACAAAATCTTGATCTTGAAAAACTAAATAGGTCGTATATATTTGATTAACCATTAATAGCAAATATCAAACACACGTCAAATAACGTGTAATTTTACTATAATTCATTATGATTAAAACTTAAATGATTATTCTTTGTTACCAGCAAAAGCTCGCTTGAATTGAAAATGAATATTTAAGAGGTTATTAAAAAAGTCAAACTAATAGAATAAAAGTAAGAGGAGATGCAAACAAAGTAATTGAAATAAATGTGAAATAAGTAGAATGACAGTAAACTAAAAAAGATGAATGAAAAGGAGAATGATTTTCCTCATTTATAGGAAAAGTATTTCTCGACCTCCCTAGGGTAAATTCATATCTCTAAATGAGAGAAGTAATTGCTATTTTATCTATTTTTCATTACTTTCTAATCAATTCTTCCACGTTTCTAACGGTAAAGTTTTTTTAATTTTCTATCTAAATAACTTTATTTTTCTACTTTAATTTTTATTTCGCCCCTTGAATATTTACACTCTATATAAGTGGGCCATGCTAAGAGACAATTCTTATTCCTTTATATAGAAAATACTATTCCCATTCTGTTAATCACAAAATCATGCAAGGAGAGATATAACCTAAGAGATTTATGATCAACTGTCTTAAGTATATTCTTTTTCTGTGTGCAGATAGGAAAGATACCAACTCTAGGCCTCAAAATTAAGTCAGCTTTAAAATTGAGATGTACCACTACACATATTCTAGTGCTTTAAGATAAATACCTAGATTTTATTCAAAATAAATATCATCTTTTCCCTTGCTTAACATTTTTTTAATTTGCTGAACCTGTAAAGTTGGAGAAGGATTTGAAAACAAACATTGAGATTTGTGTAAATCCATAAATGATTCATGATTTCTTATTCTTTCAGCTCAACCATTATCTTAAAAGTTAAAAAAAAAAAAATAATATATTCGATTTTTGAATTAAATATTAAAAGATATTCCCTTCGATTCATTTGAGTTCTCTTTGTTTTTTGACATTATTTATCGATTACTCTTAATTTGTATTTTATTCTTAATTTAGACGTTAAAATATAGTCATATGAGATCTTGTTTGATTCGTCTCAATGTAAATTTTATTAATATCAAATTTTTATAATTTTTAATTATGCACAATTAAAAATATTTAGAATTGAATAAGTGCATTACATAGTGTGCCAAAACTAAATGGGACAAAATCAGAAGGAGTATAATTTATGTCAATACTTTTTAATAATTAATGACGAGGCATTAGCTTGATGATGACTAATTATTTGATGATTATAGATTTTGGGTTTCTGTCTAGTAGGTATTTTTTGATTTATTTTTTTATTGATGAATATTCAATTTTGGGTAACTAAGTAGTGTTCTTATTCATTCAAAAAAGTAGTGCTATTATTTCTTCTTTGATTAAATTAATTGAAAAAATCAGTACTTTATTTAATAAAAATAAAATTATAGTTTATTATTGCCATCTAAAATATGAACATATTGAAAAGCTCATACTTAATTTATGTTTAGGGCTCTTAAAAGTTTGTAGACAGCCCTATCTATAGTCAATCATTAACAACCTCTTGATTTCTCAAAAGGATATAATTTATATATTCAACCTTAAATCCCGCTTAAATATGAATCGATCAACTAATGACATCGAGATAATAAAATGTTGTCCATCGGTCTATTAGTACGCGTGTAACAAGTGCATTATAACAATACCAAGAAACATTCGATCTTTAATTTGATTCCTTTATTTTCTTTATATCCCTTTAGTGTATGAAATATAGTTAAGAATATCACATAAACAGTAAACTATAAATAAAGACTATACTATGGAGGAAAAGGAAGTAAGATGACCCCTATATGTACCTGACGGCTGACGGCTGACGGCGGATAAAAGCAAGTATTCAGGTGTGCACTTTTCGCTACTGTCTAATTAGGTTTTTAGATAAGATTACACGCGGCTTTACTTATCATTTAGGAGTAATTAACAAGTTAAAAAGATAACTTGATTCGATTAAATCTTTTTCATCTACTTTTGTTTGATTTACATACTTGATTCTCCAAGTAAATTGCTCAAACCATACATATACTCCATACCAGGAGGTCATTAAGTAACTCTTATACATTATAATTATAATCAAAGAGTTTTCATGTACACAACATCGATCAAGGGTGGTTTAGACCCTAGACATGTACTGCAAAATGCATAATCGTACCCAACCCTAAAAATTAAAGGGCTCTAAATATTGGTTTAAATAATTTTACATTATTACTTGATATTTAGAACTAAATTTTCCGTAAGTATATTAAAAAAGTCTTGAAACTTATTGTGGACTTGTTAAAATAGTAGGTTCATATTAGCTGAGCTGACACTACTTAAATGAGTTTATTAAAAGGTTGTTATAACAACCTCTACCTTCTGTTCTTTTGTATAAATATATACATAGGTCTTGTATTAGTTAGTTTTTCTTTCTGTATATATTCATAACTTGTGTAAGTCTTCTGAGAGAGCAAGAATCATTAGCGTCTTTGTAATAATACTCCACTTTACAGCCTTCTGTATTGAGACACAAGAACTCCATTAACAGAAGTTCAAATTTGCATTCTTCTGTCTGCATTTTATACAAACTGTTCTAATTGCTCTTGAAAATCATACCAATCTCTTCTTTTCTTCCACAAACATTAACAGCATTTGTGTCCGTCTCTACACAACTTTATACTTGTTTGATAACAAAAAAGATGCGTCTGATTACCATACTTTATATGAGAATAAACACGATTAAATGAGTTGTTTTAGTATAAATGAATTACAATTCGAAACTAATGATTTAAAACTATTTAACTAACTCCATTGACAGTATAGATGATATAACAATGTTAAATTTTTAATCTCATCAAATTGAGCTTGTTGTCATAGATTCACCGTTGATCACCCCCTTCCTTTATCCAAACTTGAGACTATTAGGCCGTGACAATTCGTCACATAATCTCACCATGGCCCACTTGTGTGGACATGAGCGGACACCCGTGGCCTCAGGCCTACAAACTTACCGATCAAAAGCGTTGACTTGCACATACACTTGGTGAGGTTCATTGTTTCCCAAAACTATATGGTAGTAGGAGGATTAACCCACCCAATATATATATATATATATATATATATATATATATATATATATATATATATATATGCAAGTCCACAATCTACTATTATATCGTTGTAGAATCTTATTTCACATGTAAATTATTTCCAACAGAGACTACCAGCAATCAGATACGAGCAAGTTAATTTGAAAAACTAGATAAACATTTATTAATTAGTTATTGAAAACAATTTTTTAATTAACCATCTTTGATTATTATCAATCCATCAAGCAAAGAACCCATCATTTTCATACCAGTAAAGGAATATATTTCATTTTTATCTTCAAAAAAACTTTATGAACCACTAAAAGATTCACCAATAGGCAATAACCCAATATTTATAGACCTTTCCCATAAGCAAACAAGTACACAAACACTAACACACAAAACAAAGCACAGAAATATAATGGGAAAGGTTAGAACATCCTACTTCAGATCAGCAGAACCATCAGCAACAGTCCAATATGTGAGACCAAATCAAACATTTCCTACTGCAGCTTTGATTGATTATGTAGTAAATCGAAACCCGAAACCCGATCTGGCCCGAAGAGTTTCATCATTCATCACAGGTGACAGTTATAGACCTGATCCTGTTGAGGAATCAGGTACTTATTTTGCAGCTGCTGCTGATGATTTTATTGATTTAAAAGCTGCTAATTATATCCTTCAAAGGAAAAATAGCCTTCAATATGATTCTGATTAACACCAGGATTAACACTTTAAACATTTATTAGCTTAAAGTTAATGTTGTTAGTTTTGTGCTTTTGTCTTGTTATAGTGTAGTCCAAGACTATGTTTTTAGAAGTTGGAATCACTATTCGCTATGTAAGTTTGCTTTGTTCAATGGGTTGTAAGTGTAATGACTAATGAGCTATTATATATATACTATAATCTTATGCTATATTAAACTAGTGCTCTTTTAAGTTCATAGTTACATGGAACGTAGAAACGTAGCCACATTTGACAATTCAGGAACGTTCGTTTTTAATTGCCACGAAACGCGATTTAAATCGCCCAAAATAACGTTCCAGTGTAGAAAATCTTTTTTCAAAGGTATTTTAACCTTTATTTGCTATTAAATAAAAAGGAAGAGAAAGAAAAATAAGGTGAAACCTAGAAAAACTAAAAAATTCCACCGAAAAACCATTTCTTAAAGTATAAATTTCATTTTAATGTAATTTTGTTTTCATTACCCAGTCGCTCTCGTATCAATTTAGGTTGTATTTCTTATTTCCATTTACGTTCCCTCTTCCCAAAACCAATGTCATTCAAAATAACTATGCGTGAAATCCGTTTGATTCTACACACTATCAAATGATAAGATGAATCAACAAGATACCTCATAACTATATTTTAACTTATACACGTAAGTTTGCTTTGTTGAATGGGTTTTGAGTGTAATGACTAATGAGCTATCATATATACTAAAATCTTGTGCTACAATTACTAGCTAGTAAGTTCTTGAATACAACTTTGAGCTGTATACTTCCTCCCTTTCGGCACATGAGTTCCATTTGATTCCACACAATATCAAATGATTAGCCGAATCAATAAAAACTTTCTTCACTATGTTTTAACTTATCATATATACTAAAATCTTATGTTATTTTGTTCTAGCTAGTACTCACATCGTCTTATATATATATATATATATATATATATATATATATATATATATATAGAATTTGAAGTAATTTGGATTATAGCTTACTTTATTGTTTTTGAATTTTGTCAAAGCAAACAATGCATTTATATATGGTTTTTAAGATTGATTAGTACTCCAATGTTCCTCAGAGATTGTCTTATTGATATATTTATCATATTGTTTAGACAATGAATGAACTATGGAGCAATCTCTAAGAAATGAAGGGACTCGGTGTATATGATTAATTTTTAACCCGAGGTTAACAAATTAAGGATTTATATGAGAATAGCTAAAATTGTCTCCTCTTTTTTTCTAAACAAAGTTGGATGTAATTATATTTAAATCTAAAATAACAAACATTGTAGTGTATAAGATTTAAATTGTATTCCTACAACATCCAAAAATAATGGTAGGGGTGTTCTAGATGATGAAACAAGTTTCTTATATAAACTAGGATGAAAAACAATAAGTATAGGTGGTTTTGAACCGGTGCAGACTGTTCCGTCGAACAGGACTCCAAAAATTGAAAGGTCTCATATAATAAATAGGAAAAATTGTCGAGAATAATCCCATCTATTAACGATCCGCTGTGAATAATCCATACTACCGATTATTTATGAATAATCCCACCTTTCTACTATTTTTGCTCGTGGCACCCCCTGAAAAAAAGTCACTGGCTAATGCAGGTTTTCAT
Source organism: Amaranthus tricolor (assembly GCF_026212465.1). Classification (NCBI taxonomy): domain Eukaryota; kingdom Viridiplantae; phylum Streptophyta; class Magnoliopsida; order Caryophyllales; family Amaranthaceae; genus Amaranthus; species Amaranthus tricolor. The sequence continues at coordinate 10,793,359 of NC_080055.1, forward strand.
GTAGCCATTGCAGGCATTATTCTCATTCCCTTTTATGTTTTCATCTTGTTCACCCATCTTCTTCCTTAACCCTAACTTTCTTCATTCTTATTCTTCTTCTTCACCTACTTTCTTCATTTTATTTTGGTTCTTCTTCTTCTTCACCTACCTTCTTCATCCATCTTCTTCGTTTTTTTTATTTCTGAAAATATGAACTCCAATTGTTCCGCCAGCCATAGTAGAGCTTCAAATTGGAATAATGGGTCAGATGTGAGCATGGGTATATGGCCAAATTGAAGATGGAAGTGGAATTTGAAGATGATGGTTTGAAAATAGATTTCTAAGGGGATAGATGAAATAAAGGGGATAGAAAAAATAAAATCCACATGGAAACATGCATTAGCCGGTTACTTTTTTCTAGGGGTGCCACGAGCAAAAATAGTGAAAAGGTGTCGATAGTACGAATTATTCACAGCGGATCGTCAATAAATGGGATTATTCCCGATAATTTTTCCAAATAAATATTGGTAAAATTATCACTAATACTAAATAGCATAATTAATTAAAATTTTGTACTTTGAACCAAAATGGCAGAGTTTGAAACCCAAGCTACACAAAACAAAAAAAGTGGGCGGCTATCAAGTCCCACTTTAATTACTCTTTTTTTTTTTTTTTTCTCAAAATCCCCAATATTTACCAATTCCCTAAAGTCCCTGCTTCTGGGAAATTTAATTTCATCTTCCTTAACTTTAATTGTGAAAGTTTTTTCACCATTCTCAAGTCTCAAAATTAGCCAAATTCATTTTGTATTCGATTCATCTTCGTCCCAACAACTATTTTTGTGAGTTATTCCATGAATGGCTCTCAAAATTTATCCAAGAAAAAGAGAAAAAAGGTATAAAAAAAATGGAAAAAAAGCATGTTGGTGTTAAATATGCCATTGTTCATTTGGTATCATTTCTTATATATACTGTTTTAATCTCTTTTCAAAGTCTAGTATAATCTGTTTTTATTATGCTGATTTTTTTTAGGTTCCTAAATGTGTAGCTGCAAGCTCGTCAAGCAGGAACGTTAGAATTTTATTGTTGGACTCAAATTCTCTGATTTCCCTCACTCGGTGCTATCTTATTCATCGTTCTATTTTACCTATATTTTGATTCTTATGTGGTAGGATTTGATATGGTGAAAATTTTATGATTTTAATTTATCTTTTTTATTTTATTTATTTTATTATTATTATTTTTGTCTTTTTTTAGTAATTTACAAATTACGATTTTTTATTAGATTTATTGAATTGTGAAATATTAGTAAATAGGGCTTATTCTTGATGAGTATGAGGACCTGCTATTTATACTATTAATAAATAGCTTAATAATTAGAACATAAATCCCATACTAAATGAAATTACAGCTAGCCGCAAATAGAAGAATAACACAAACAGGGGCCGGACGCTGTAGGCTGCTCGTCCAAGCACTCCCACCGCTCGTTTGAGCGCCTCAGCCTGGCACTCACTGGATTGTCACATGCTGCTTCCTTGTTCTATGCACTTGGAGCTATACTCATTGCCGTATTCGAGCATATTATAGCAGCACAACAGGTTTGCACACAAACCACTCCATACACTCATATGATCCCATGCACCAAATATGTATCTGACTATCGACCCGAACACTTGTCTCCACACGCCATGCATAGTGCATTCAAGTCACCCTGACTCTTACAGAGTAAAAAAAAAAGTATACTAGTGTTAGAGCCGTCTTGAAAAATTTAGAGCCTTGTACAAACTTTTATTTTGCACTTTATTTATAATAAAAATATTTATTTTATTAATAAATTTAACATATTTCTTTTTTATTAACTTTTTCGTATATAAGAGAAAAAGAAAGCCTTATACAGTCAATCAACTCATACACCCTCAAAGACCCCTGCACCATATAGCCATGTTAACCGTTCTCAATTTTGTGCATTCCAACTAAAGATAAGATCACCACTACCAAATGTTTATCTAGAACTAACAAATGTACCATGAACTAATTATAAGCAGTCAAGAAAATTTTGATATTATCGATGATATATGAACTAATTATAAATAGTTATCATTTCAAAATTATAAGTAATCACTTTAAGGTTATAAGTGATCATTTTAAGACAATAAATATACCTTATGCTAATACAATAAAAATGATCTCAACATGAGACGAAAAACCTTATTCTTACATATATTCGACAAAATTATTTTTGTCTATAATAAAGTTTCAATATTATATTTTATGGTCCCTACATATTCACCATTTATAAAAAAATCAATATAAAATATCTAATCAATAAAGAATTATACTGATCTTATCTATTTTTGTTTTATTTTATTTATATACTCCTTACGTAAAAGGGTGTGTAAAATTTTACCTTCTTAAAAATTCACAACTGAAATCATTTAAATGATTATCCAAAAAGGTGTCGTCAGTCTCAAAATACAACTTAATACCATGAAAAATTTAATCATAAGAGTTTTAGATTTAGGATTAAAGCTTTTAATGATTGGTTTTCTTATTATCAGAGTAGAGAAAATTAACCCTATTAATACAAAAGAGAGAAGCTAAAATATAGAAACTAAAATAACAACAATATCTTAATTTCCTAAAATAGAAATAATATTCTGAAATAATATAATTATTTTATTCTACTTTTCATTTTCCTACATTTCCCCTCAAATTTGTTCTCGGAATTACCAAAACCAAACTTGCCCTTAAAAAACACCATTATTTGTTTGCTTTGAGTGAGCTAACTCCCCCTGAGAACCAAGCCGACATTATCCAAGTAGTAGAATTAGGGATGGTCATAGGTTCAGGATCCTGTTGCACCCTCCCCGAACCCGCCCTTTTTATGGGTCTGGATCTTATTTTTTGAGACCCATCGAATCCAAGTTGGACCTGAATCTAAAAAATATTGGCGAGTCTGGCTTCAGGTCCGAGGGTTAGGATCCGAACACGGACTCATACTCGACCTCTAGATCTGGACCTTGCACCTGCCCCGGTGACCCAGACCCGGACTCTTATAATTATTATTCTGTTAGTGTTACTATTTTGTCTATTGTTGTGTGAATCTTCCCCCACCCCAATACTCATTTATTTTTTGAATTAATTGCGAATTACAGCCTTAATGTTTGATGCTTTTGCGAATTACAGCCTTGATGCATTTTTGCTAATTACAACCTCCAAAGTAGTTTTTTTACCACTATTTAAGCCAAGTGATCAGTTCCATACAATATGACCGATTAACCCTAATTTTTACCTTTGACTTTCCTTCTTCCCATTGACCTGACCTGTGTAGGTTAATATTTATCCCATTTCTTAACCTAACCTTTTCTTTTTTTATAAAAGCTCTTCAAATTGCGAAATGTCTCTTCCTTCTCCTGTCCCATACTTCAAATCTCTCTCCTTTATCTTCCATTTTTTATAAGAAAAAGAACTTAAAGGAGTCTGTAATTTGCAATTGATTTTTAATTTTTTTCATATATATATATATATATATATACATATATATATATATACACATATATATATATATATACACATATATATATATATATGTGTGTGTGTGTGTATATATGTGTGTGTGTGTATATATATATATATATATGTGTGTGTGTGTGTGTGTGTAATATATATATATAATGACTTACAAAAGGTTTAATTTTGACAAAATCAAAGGGCTTTTTTAACCCATTAAGGACTCTAGATCCATTAGATCCGGAGGGTCTGGGTCTCAGTTTGAAAATTTTAGACCCTTAGGGTTCAAATTCGAATCTGGATCTATAAAAAATAAAAGGATCCGTGTCTGGCTGGACCCGCTCTAGACCCTCCCCACGACCATCCTTGTACAATCCACCACTTTCACTACTATGACAAATGATCTCCTAAGTCTGAGCATCCTAGACAACACAATCACCATTGCCAAGTTTAATCTGTGTATGGCTGGTAGGGTCAGGAGATAAAATATCACGAGAGTCAAAAGTTATAGTATTGGTTGCCTCGTAATCAATAATCCAAGAATTTAAAAATTTGTGAATGGGATTAACGGGTTTAAAATCAAGCATAGGGTTTAAATGGGTTGGAAGAATAAAATTAGGGTTTAAAGAAGAAGGGCAAAGATGTTTGGGAAACGGATCCACATACGCGGATCTTTGGGTCGCTCATATGCGGACACGCAGGTTGTGGTTGGGGTAGGTTTAAGGTTTAGTAATTAGTACTAATCCTTGGTGTTAGTATGATATAACTTCTTACCCTATTCCTTTTGTGGAATTTTACATTATATTTACTTTATAATATGCAAAGTGTGAAATGTGTTGATATGTTACAGTAGGAAGTTAGTTTAATGAAATTATAATCAAGATTATATTAATTATGTGTATGCTAAAAGTATTTTTAGTATGTTAATTTAATAATTTTTGAACAACTTTAGGAAGTTTGATGCAAAATTATATTCTAGTGTTATTAAGTATAATTTATGTTTAAACTATTGTTAGTATGTTTATGAGTTATTCGTTACATCATGAATGTTATTACACTTATGAATTTTTATGTTAGAGTTTTTGTTAATATTTATATGATAGCCTTTAACTAGTTTATAAGGTAGTAAGTTATTTTATGAACATATTTTTTATTAAGTATGATTATACTAAGAATGTTATTATCATACTTTATTTGAGATTAAAGTTTATTCTTAAAGTTATAGTAAATTTCTAAGTTATTGCATAAAGTTTTTATTTTTTTGAGTGGTTATATTAATTATTTAAATCTAGTATGATAAATTATATTAAGTTGAATTTTAATTAGAATATTTGATTTGTTTTAAGAGAATAAAGTTTTATTTATTGTAAAGTTAAAAATGTTGATTTTGGGAACTTATTTAAAGAGAATTAGATTTTAGTAGCTACTTGTGGAAAATATTAATTTGAAGACTATCAATAGAATATTAAGTTATTTGTGTGAATTTAGTGAACTATTAAAAATAAAGTTATAAATAAAATTTAATGTATGAAAATTTAATAATGAATGTATAAAGACATAAAGGTTAATTTTGCGTTATAATTAAGATTTTTATTAAATAAAAGAGGTTATCACCTAAGTTGATCAAAGTCAAAGTCAAAGTCAAATTGTAGTAATAAAAATGTGATGTACTTGTGTGAATGAATATTGATTGAATGACCCTGACAGTAAGGTAATGTCGAACCATGTACCGACATGTAAAATTTCGGCGCCCGTGTTAGCCGACACGTAAAATGCGGTGTAAGACAGGGGGTTAGCTACCTATCATGTAGAGCTCGAGCATAATTGTATTGAACGGGTGACGACTCCCACCACAGTTAGGGTTTAGGACTACAGTCCTTACCTAACCAGACCCTTACATATATCAAGTGTCATATTGTTGTGCTTGTTGATCAGTAATAAACTTGGTTAGTGTTGATGCTATGATGCATGGCACAGTTATGAGTATTTACCAAATGAACTTACTTAAGTGTTAAGATTACCAAATTGTATAAGTGGCAGTAGCATACTTCTATCAGGATTGAGAATGATATCTTAATGACTTAAAAGTATGGAACAGAAAAAGAATATAGTAAAAGTATACAGTGGTGTCAATTAATTATAAGTTCATACTTAAATTATTATTTTGTAAATGTAGCGTATAATTTTCGTATTTTGAGCTGGATAAGAAGTTATGCTCGGCGTTAAGCGCTGACCGATTCAATCGGCTTTCATCCGTATCATGGATGGTAGCATTTTGCAGGATTTAGTTGCAGGATTTAGTTTCAGGTTTCGATCCAAGCCTCAGCAATTACTATTTATCGAGAACTTAACTGTTTTTTTGTATCTTTATTGATGACTTGATGTGGATGTATCTTTTTGTCATTTTGAGCAAACAATATTTCTTATTAGATTTAATATTTTACTTTTATTATAAACACTTTCGATTTTTATGATTTAGAGTTTTTAATAGTTCAACATTTTAAGACTTCCGCAATATTTTTGTATTAACATTATTATTAAATGTTAATTATGTATCGAGATTGCCGCTTCTGTTAAAGATTTGTCCACGGTTTCTCACCGAAATGAAGTATAATCTGATTGGTGTTTGACCATAAGCCCACTCCCTAAGTCTAAGGGATTGTTCCCAATGATGAAGCCTTGGACACGATACCATGCCGATTAATTTCCCAGCGAATGGTTGCAAGGCCTTGTCAAGTGTGCGTAAGGGGTATTAGTTGAGAAGATCTCCACGTTCTTTATCAAAGGTGTCATTTACTCCGACTAAAAAATGATAAACTCGTTGCCTTTGAATATAACCATTATAAATGGTTATTTTATCCTCATGTTTCATTGGATTAGGCATGTGGCGGTTAATTTTCTTCCATAAAGTATTGAGTTTTGTATCCTTCCATAAAGTATTGAGTTTTGTATAGTAAATTTCTATGGGTTCTTGGTTCTGTTTGAGTGTTGCTACTTTGGAACATAGATCAAAAGTCTGAAGTTCATCTCTTTCACTGCTCAAAAGTTTTTCAATGCCTTTCCATAAGTCCCAAGAATCTAGATGTAGTGTAATCAAGGAATTGATTTACTAGATCTGAGCCAATATTAGAAATAAGCCATGAAAAGACAAGAGAATCTCTTTGTTTTCATTGCATGTATGACGGTTCAATCGGGCTTGGGAGTGCTGCTATAATGTGATGAAGGTCCCCGAGATTCGAAATGCGCCTTACAACTTTGATACCATGAAGTAATTATTCATAAGAGTTTTAGATTTAGGGTTAAAGCTTGAATGATTGGTTTTTCTTGTCATTGCATTACATGAAATCACCCCTATTAATACAAAAGAGAGAAACTAAAATATCGAAACTAAAATAGCAATAATATCTTAATTTTCTAAAACACTAAAATAATAACCCGAAATAATATCTTTATTTTATTCTGCTTCTCCACTTTCCTACATCCATCACACAATTAAAACCAATATAATATATTTTGACTACTTTATCATTACTTCAATTATAAAAATTCATTTTTTATTTCTCATAGATATTTCTTATAAAATAATGTTTTGAAACGGACGGAGAGATATTATGTCTTGTATGCCAACCTACTTCCCCTTATTGAAAATACAACAAAAAGTAGAGTATTAAAAAGGGAGTATTTAAGTCTATCTCTTTAACATATTACTATTCGACAACGTGTACAGTCAATTAAAGAACACTCTTCTCAATAAATAGTACCACTACCTCCCAATGAGCATGATTTTTTTTTTCAACTTTTCACGCTAAATATCAAAATAACATATAAATATTTTTTTTTCATATAATTTAATGAGAAATTATAGTTAAAATTTATCATAAAATTTCATAAATTTTATTTTAAAAGAACATATCGGAGGGAGTATTAAACTATAACATAGTTAAATGATTTGTTTGATTTGTCCATAAATATATTTATCGGCGGATATTATAATACTCCTTCCGAACAATTTAGTTGTCTCAATTCCTTATTTGGCAAAGTCTTTTTAGTTGTTTCATTTTTATTTTTGACAATCTTTTTTTACCTAAATATCCTTAGTTCACACAAGTAATTACGAATATACTCCCATATACCTTACTTACCCAACTACCCTTTACTATTTACCCTTCACTACTTACCCTTTACTACTTACCCTTTTTAATGGACCCCACACCATCCTTAATAACCGTACCCAAGCAAATGAGAATAATAAATTAAATTCAATTAATGTTCCTATCTTCTGATTTAAATCTATATCTATATAATAATAAAATCTTCCATATGTTTGCTCCAATACAATAGTCAATAGCTGAAGCTAGGAAGTTTGTAGAACCCAAAAATAGATTAATTCATGGCAAAATTATTGTTTGTAATATCAATAATATTGATTCATTTTGTTCAACAATGTACCCTTAAAGTAGAGGGGTATACCAGAGCAGATTTCCCATCTGATTTTATCTTTGGTTCAGGCACTTCTGCTTATCAGGTCATCTTCTCTTCTCTATTTCTTATTCTTACCTAAATAATAACTTATAAAACAGCTTCAGATCTAACTTTGAGCTTACCATTGAGAGAAAACATGATATTAATATGTCCGTCAAATAGATCAGGATGAGTTGGGTTTGTGTTCAGATTTACATGTAAGCAATCTTTAGATTAGGAATCTTTTATTTTGATTAATAGCTTTTGATGTATAATTGCTTATTTTTTATCTTTTCTGGAGTTTTGCTTTTCCTTCATGCACACGAAGAGTGAGAGTGGAGAAATCTCTTCCTAAACAAATCTAATGTATTCAGTTTATAAAAGTCAAGTCACAAGTTTAATATGATCTACAATAGATATAAACTTGTTTAGTTGACACTAATTAGCTTTAGTTGTTAAAAATAAGAAATTAACAAATGTTAAATTTTACACTAACTTAGTAAATGTTCATGAACTATAAGCTAAACTAACAAAAATTTTACTTGAAAAGTAATTAGTTAGGTGACATCACACCTACAAATTAATCCGAAGGGTTTATTAGAATGGTTTATCTTACATCGACAAATTAAAAATGTTTTGCACACTTTCTAAGTTATTAGAACTTTTTTCAATGACCGTATGGTTTTGGAATAATATATATATATATTTTTGGCTTATAGAGTGTATAGATCTCGTATTAATTTGTTTGTTTGGTTTGGTAATGTAGGTAGAGGGGGCAGCAACTGAGGATGGAAGGACACGAAGTATTTATGACACTTGGGCCTTTCAAGGTTTGTTTGATTTCCTACTTCCTTTTTCTTTCATTTGGGGTTGGTTACTGTATTTAACAAAAAATCTTATATTTTATTTATGTAATTGAATATTTTATTATTTTTATTTTAAAAAATTAGAAATTTAATTATATTTTGTTATTATACTTGATTAGTTTACTATTTATTTTTTCTTTAAAAGTTAAAATACTTATATAAAATATTAATTGTTTTCCTATTTTAAAATTAAATTACCTTAAAAAGTTAAAATTAATAATAATAAAGAGAATTTATTAATTTTTATGTATAATCTTAAATGCTGTAAATATAATTACCCTATAAGTAGTTTAAAGCCCTATCTTAAGGATGGTCTTGACCACTAATCTAATCCATAGCTCTCGATTTGTTCATCCTTAATGAGTTTATTTATTTGTTGATTAGTTTTTACTTAATTGTTACAGTTACGGGGGAATACGCAGGAGACGTTGCATGTGATGAGTATCATAAATACAAGGTAAGAAAACCATTTCACTTGTTAGGGGTTGTTAACAATGACCTATTTTAAAACTTGTGAGAGAAGATTTTTTTGAGAGACTATTACTAAATTGGTCAAATTATTATTGGCTTTTAATTTATTTTAATAGGCTAGACTTAAATAACATCTTTTAAAAAGACCGTCTTTTAAAAAGACCGTCTTTTAAAAAATCAGCTTTTAAATAAGTCTCGTTAATAATAACCTTAAACAGGTCAGTGCGTGACCTTCCTTCACAAACAGTCATGAGCACATTTTGGGGTTGGTGTACATATATTAGGACACATGTCAACATTCTATTGGCACAAACAATTTACATTTATGAATACTCGTTGACTAATCCATCAACTAATACTCGGTTCAGTTCTTTTTAATTGTCCCATTTGGATTGAACACAAACATTAAGAAAGTGGAAGGACTACCTTAAATAATACATCGATGTGATGTAATGGTTATTGGTAATAAATTTGATTAAACTCTAATTATTCCATCCAATTTGGATAAGTTTAAATTTAGAGGGAAAATTATAAATTGTTCGATTACATAATTAAAAATACAAAGTCTTCATAGCCGTTAATTAAATTACATAATTAAAAATACAAAGTCTTAATTGTCATTAATAAATTACATAATTAAAAATTACATCCCCGAAAAATTACATTTACATTTAATAAAGGGGTTTGTATCTACACTTCCACTTCCTCCTCGATCTCTTCAACACTTTATTCACGGCTACAAATAACGAACATTTTTCTCGAGCCATGTGAATACGGATATCATTTCGTTCATTGACTTCAGAATAGAGGTCGAACGAACCGATTATGCATTTATTATATATGTTAGTCACATTTTTAAAAAATGCGCCAAAAAACGAAAATCATTAATGCCATCTAAAATTTAAAAACTTTTCCAAAAAACTGAAGTCATGAGAAACAACAAAAAACCCACACAGCATAATCATCAATGTGGGTCACAGGAAGTAGAAAATTGTCAACCCAAAATGCATAGGCGCCAAAATGAAAATGTCAACCCAAAAGTTAGGCGCCACAACATAGAAAAGAACACAACAAGCATACAACAATATAAATAGGGGGTATTTATTGCAAACCAAATTAATACTCCAAGTCATTTATTGCAAAAAATAATGGTGAAGCAAAAAGAATTAGATACTTACGCTAGGAATGAAATAATGCATGAGTTATTGATTGGTGTTAACAAAAAGGGGAAGCCAGCAGATGGATTAATGGGAGAAATCGCCAAAAAGTACGATGTTCACTGTAAGACCGTAAGTAGAATTTGGGGTAAAGTTAAAACTCAGCAAAAGGAGAGGGCCACAATGAATGCAAGTAGCAAAAAGTTTGGCAGAAACAACAAGACAATAATACCATTTAATGAAAGCAGATTCCAAGCCTTAGAAAATGCCAAAAAGACAAGTCAACAAGTAGTTGCAAATGCCATGGATGTTAGCCAATCAACTGTATGGAGATGGAAGAAAAAAAAACACATACGCAAGCATACAAATACATTCAAGCCACTGTTAATCGACACAACAAGAATGACAGGTTATTCTTTTGTATTTCTAGTTGCATTTATGATGAACAGACAAATGCTTTCAAATTCAGTGACATGTCTAACAAAGTTCACATAAATGAAAGATTGTTCTACCTCACTAGAACACAACAAACGTACTATCTTACCCCAGGAGAACCTGAGCCACATAGGGAACTACAGTCAAAAAGATTCGTTCCTAAAATTATATAAACCAATGTATTTTAGTGAAGGTGAACTAATTTTTGATGGAAAAATAGGTATCTTTTCTTTTGCAGCTCAAGTGCTAGCACAAAGAAATTCCAAAAACAAGAAGAGAGGGAAACCAGGAACCAAACCCATTCAATCCATAACAAAGACACACATAAGGTCAATGCTAATTGACAATATCTTACTGGCTATTGGAGAAAAATGGCCAGAAGGTGCAAGCAAAACAATTTACATTCAACAGGATGATACAAAACCACACATTCTAGATAATGATCCAATATTCAGGGAAGGTGCAAATCAAGATGGATTCAATATCCATTTAGTTCAACAGCCTCCAAATTCCCCTGATATGAACGTGTTAGACTTAGGTTTTTTTTAGGTCTATTCAATCGTTACAACACCAGAAAGCAACATACAACTACACACAATTGGTTAGGGCAGTGACTGGTGCTTTTGAAGCTTTAGAATACCACACATTAAGGTTTGTTTGGACTTTACAAGCATGTAAGGTTGAGGTACTGAAAAACTTGGTGGTTTTGACTACCATATTCCACACATGAACAAAACCAAACTAGCTAGGGAAGGGAGACTACCAGATTATTTAACAGTTAGGAAAGAAATCATAAATGAGTCACTCTGTCATTTGGATACAAATCATTTAGATATTGCTAACTGTACTTGGGAATTGAAAACCAAGAGATTTTCCATCAAGCAACATAACCAATAACAACAATTATTGTGAGCCAGCAGGAAAATCAAAAGCAACAAGACCAGAACCAACAACAACAATTATTGTGAGCTAGTAGAAAAACCAGGAGCAACAAGAAACAACAGAACCAACAACAAAAATTATTATGAGCCAGCAGGAAAACCAGGAGCAACAAAAAACAATAGAACTAACAACAACAATTATTGTGAGCCAGTAGGAAAACCAGGAGCAACAAGAAACAACAGACTCAACTTGCACAAAAACAACACAAATCCAGCAACAGTCAACAACACAACGACCAACAACAACAACCAAATAGCACCAACAAAACCAGCAGCAACAGTAGATAAGGTTACAAGGACAGTCATACTTTTGGGTTAAATATTCATAGTCACACTTTTGGGCTAATTGTAGTGGATGAAAATGTTTAGGGTTAAACATCATATAAATTCATTCAAGCTGTTTATGACTAAACATTTAATGGAAGTTTATGGGTTTTTAATGGCAAATAAAATTCATTTTAGGCGCATCTCTCAGAAAACAACATGTTTTCATCATTGAGATCCATAAACATACTCTTTGCCTCCTAAAATCATAATGATCGGTTGTAGCAACTAATAAGCCCTCTTTTCAAAAATCATTGAGCTTTTCATTGGCCTGAAAAAAAATCATCACAAACCAACACATACATACGTGCATAATCAAGAAAAACAAAAATAAAATGTAACATCATTAGTCAGAGGGAAAGAATAACCGTTTCACATACGAGAGAAGGGCCCCTTAACATCATAAATAGTATCATCATCTTCACCATCATAATCTTTTGAGTCAGATGAAGAAAAAAGGTCATCATCAGGTAGATCAAGTCCCAAATCAAACATAATCGAAATTTCTTCATCCTCATTGTCCATGGTTCTTCCCCAATTTGGAGAAGTTTCAACAGAAGGATGTGGTGAGGAAAATATACGAATCCTTATCTTCAAAATCACCAAACAACAACTTCAATGCAGGATGAGAAAGAGAAGAATTAGGCGACTCCATTACCGAATCTTCTTAGAAAAAAAACCTCAAACTCAGACGACAGGAGAGAGGAGAGAAGAAGAATCAAAAACGTAGATCTACTTTAAAATGACGAAGAGAGGAAGAAGATGAAGATCTAGGGTTTCAGAAGGGGGTGGGTTCAGCAACTTGAACAGTAGCGCCATCGAAGAAGAAGAAGAGAGAAAGAAGATGAAGATCTAGGGTTTCAGAAAGAGGATGAGTGAATCAAAGGAACAAAGCTGGGTTGGGGTATATAATCAGAGGGAGGAGAGGTTAATAAAGGGAGGGAGTGATTTGTAGGTTAATTAGGATTGGGGGGGTTAATTAATGTCGTTTAGTTTTTAAAATAAGGGTGTTTTGGTAATTATATGAATAGTATAAGGACAATTTGGTCCAAAAATTATGTTCTAAAATAGAAATTAAACAATTAAGGTGAATTGCCCAAATAAGAAAATGGGACAATTAAAAAGAATTGGAGGGAGTACTGTAAATCAAAAAACAAAATAATAACATTGATGGTTTAAGTTTTTTCAAGAACTATAAAATGAAATCAATCATACACTATACTAAAAAGCTTGGAAATTTCTAGTGCCACAACAATAGACAATTCTACCAAATGAAACTCCTTATTGGAAAACGAAAAATAGCACACCATTTGATATTGACCAATATCTAGCATTTATTTATAGTTAAACTGAATAAGTTGAGAATATAATATACTGCATAATATATTGCTGACAATTTTCACAATTACAGAGTTAATTTATACATATAACTATTAAAATTGAATATTTCTAATGCAAAATATCTCCAGGTTTATTTTTTTAATATCATATGTTTATATATATGTCGATACTAAAAAGAATCGTGCATTACAAGGATTTCTACACTGGTAAAGCTGTATTTTGAAACAATTTTTAAAAACCTTACTATATTTCTCTTGCAAACCTTCTAATTCATTCATGTGCTAAAAAGTTCCATGAAGTATCCTAAAAAGTTATGAAGTAAAATCTATGGACTCAACTAATACAAACAAAGTAGAAATTATCATTTATAAAATTAAAATTATCTTGTTCAAGAAATTAGTTATTAAAAAAATATAAATAGTAGATAAATAAAGTGAAAAATATGAAGTGTATATAAAAAGTAAGTAGGAGAAGATAATGAACTTTTTAAAAAAGAGATCATTACTTTTAAGAACAAGTTGAATAATTAAATTTTAGGTGACAGAAAAACAATTAATAGTGTAATGACCTTTAAAATTGAATCATTGTAAAGAATGCTCTTACAAACTTTCAATTGGTACATTGTTTGGTTTTAGTAAATTTAGTCGTAAATAGTATATCTCTATGAATAAATAGCATAGAGAAATTAAGAGTTTCTTAAGGAAAAATGTGGATATTTAGTGGTAAACGGTGAGTGAGTAAATTGCATAGATGATTTAATAACCCAATATAAAGAGTGTTTGATAAATAGTTAATGTAAAGGGTGTTTGACAAATGGTTATCAAGTGTCGGCTTGTTCAACCAATTAGTCTTTTTTTTTGGCTTTTTAAGACAACTGTTTAATGAGATGTTTGATATAGTTAGATATTAGTTGTTGGCTTCTTATTTGAGAAAAAGTGGGTCAGTAAGCGTTATTGGAAAAGCTAACTTACCTAATATTTTTTGGGCTTTTGACCAACTATACACAAAAGTTATTTACCAAAAAAACCTTATATCCTCATGAAATCGTGTTATTTAAGTCACTATGAGTTTACCAACATTTATTTTAATTTTAATTAGTCGTTTTACTTTGCAACATTATTACTCTCTCTCTATTCTGGTAGGATTTTTTAAAGAGAAATGGGGTAATTCTTAGGGGAATAAGAAGAGTCGTAATATTTTATTTTTTACGACTCATTTGGTTGTTAATACTAAATGGTGTTATTGAAAATGATTAGTTGTGTAAATTTTAAGAAATTTATTTTGTTATTCTCATGGTTACGAAACTTCCATTGTAAAAAATGATTTTGTTCACAAATTTTTGATTACCATCTAATCAAATTTTTAAAAGATAATGCATCGAAACCAATTTTGTAAAGAAAATTATGAGGTGATTGATGTATACCAAGCATGACCATTGAACTTGTTAAGTAATTTTCCTACCAATTAAATTAAAACAATTTTTCATTACCGTTCCCATCATATATTACGGACAACCAACTAAGTCTTTTGTGTAATCCAAACTCTAAAACATTATTCAATTTCTAGGAATTGGCTAAGGGAACTTCTTGTGTTTTATAATGTAGTGTTTGGGAATAAGTATTTCATTTCAAATTATGAATTTTAATTATGAAATCATAAATGAAGAATTTGATAATGATAAGGTTTGGGTAGTCCTTTTCAAATCCTTAATTTAAACTACTTTGAAAGCAATGATGGAATTTGATTCAAATTTAAATTTGAAAATTTTTTATTTGCAAAATAATAGATTTGAGCCAATTCCTAATTTTCAAATGAAATCATTATTCCCAAACATAGCATAAGTGAATTTCACGGAAATTTAATTCTAATGACAATGAGAGGATTCCATAGTATTGTTTTCAAATCAAAAATTGATAGTTGGGTATTTTATCCATTTGCCTGAGTTTGTTTTGTTTTCCTTTTAAGCTTCTTTTACATTTGGTTCATTATTTCTTTTAGAAATGACCTCATATTTTGAGGTGTTCAAAACAAAATCAATTTAATATTTACTTGATCTTATATGATTAAACTCGACTTTAACTAGGCTTTAAAAATAAATTTACAAGTTTTATAAAAATCAATGTGGGTATATACCTAATTTTAACCCGACCCAAAACATCTAATGTCCGGAATAAGCATCTCTATCAATACTCTTTAAATTACTGTGGTCCACAAGTTTATCTTTTACTTATCATTCACAGAATTTTGTTATTTCATTCACCTCAAAAAAAAAAAAGAATCAAAATCGATTCTAAAAGAATGAAAAACAATGTGTAGCAAAAATACATGTTGGATACTTAGATGAATATACATGGAAAACATTTGATATATTGCAGGAAGATGTTCAGTTGATGGTAGAAACAGGAGTGGATGCATATAGATTCTCCATTTCATGGACAAGACTGATCCCAAGTACAAGATTCTATCCTTTGCTCCTATCATATCTTTAAAGGAAATTCATTGTGACTTTGAGTTTTTTCATCTCCACAAATGTCTTTTTAAATCCATGTGATATTCTTGAGCTTCCAACTTTTGGTAAATGAAATGTTAAGTTTTTGGTTACATTAAGTATTTATTTCGACTGAATTTCAAAATATGTAGTCAATTAGGGTGATCACGATGTTTTTTTTTTCTGAAAAAATGTTATACGTTGGTAAAAATAGCATAAAATTAACAAAAAAAACTTCACTTTTGTCTACCATGTGAAAAAATTAAAGAGTCAAGGTCACCATGTGGATTAAAAAAAATGATTTATCTACCACATGAAAAAGCCGAAAATTCAAAGTTATCACATGAAATTCTCCAATCTTTAATGAGTCAACTTTGTAAATAATGAGTTGGTAAGTAATTAAAGGTACTTTATTTAACCCTTATGATAGAGAGCTGACCACACCACAAATTTATTATTTTTTATTTTAGTTAGACAAAAAAATGGTTATAAAAATAGCATGATCGTACCTAACATATTGTTGGTCATGTTGCCTTGCGTATTAGGATCCTCTCTATTATCCATGCTAATTACTAGGATTTTGACACCTATTTTAGAATAAAAAATAAAATGTCAAAATTTTCCTATTGAAACTCTATCAAGCAATTATAGCCATTAGATTAAGTAATAAACCCTCCATTACATTTTAAGTAATAGAGAGGATCCTAATTCGTTGTCTTGCATACCTGTGGACAATTATCTAGTTGCGGAATCATGTTGTGTTAGGCCACGAGCGGATCAAGGCCTTGCCGCCCGGCCATGCCTATGTCTAAGTAGAAATTTGATATAATATGTCATTTTGTTTAGTTCTCTAAATATGGTTTACTTTGCATTTTCAGATGGAACAGGAGCAATTAATCAAAAAGGAGTTGACTATTACAATAATCTCATCAATGAACTAATCAAAAACGGTAAAATATTAACGATTTCCATTTTTACTCCTTCTGTCCCATTTCCCAAAAAATAAGTCAACATATAAATTATTAGAAAAATTAAGAAGAGAGTAAAATTACTAAATTAGTACAATGGTATATTTAAATAAAAAGTAGAAAAATATATATGTATGAGATGAAAACTATGTTAAATATGTGAATAACAATTAAAAAATACTAGTATAAAACTCCGTGCGATCCATAGAAATCAAAGATATATATAAGTATAATTTTCAAAGATACGAAAAAATAAACAAATTATATATTCAATATGAAATAATAATTGTGAAAATATATATATGACATTGTTTATATCATTTGATGCAACAAAATTTTTTAGCTGATTAGTTTTATAAAAATATTTAAATTATTTATTTTTGAAAATGGTAAATTTACGGTATCCGATAAAATTTAATCAACATTTTATTTTATATAGCTCAATATAACCAAGAATAATTCAATTTACTTTGGTTTTAAATGTTACTTAGTATGATAAATTTTTGGTATGACTAAAAATGACATGTTAGTTAATTTTATTTGCATTCTTCCATTTAGCGGGCTTTTATAAGAATGACACGTGTAATTTTCCAATTTTTTTATCAAATTATATCTAAATCTAAGTAATAATCATTCAATTTATTCTACTTTTTAAATGGTATGTTACTCAATTTGATAAATTTTTGGTAGAGCTAAAAATAGCATGTTAGTTAATTATATGTGCCATGTAAGCCAACATCAACCAATAAAATTTTTCATCTTGCAGGGCTTTTATAAAAATGACATGTGTAATTTTTAAATTTTTGTATTAAATTATGATTTTAATTAATGCAAGTGCTTATTAATTATCAATCAATTTGTTCAATTCGTCTCAGCCAACAGTAAATATCAATCAATAAAACAATCAGGGAAAATTGGTCTCAACCAGTAAGAAGGGAAATACAAATGACAATAATATTTTAAAAGTGCAAATTATATCTGACAATAAATTACAAACAATGCAAAATCTCTACCAATAAATATTCAGCAAATAAAAAATTACACATGGCAACATTCTCTTAAAATGGGTTATTCGACCCAACTTAAAAGAATGGATTTTAACCAATTTCCTTTCTTTTACTAAAATTCAAACTAAGGGTTTGGATTACTCTCAAGAAATAAAATGGGTTATTCAAATCTCAAACCAAACAGATTGTAATAAATTAGTTAGATGTTTACGTTACCAAAACTCTAAATGTTATATACCAAACAAACTCTTAATCATTATCTTATCAATGCAACAACATCGATAAATATAAATGAATGCAACAAATTTAGAAATGTCTTAGCATATTTTTTATTAACGCTAATTTTTTCTTAATTACTTAGGAATTCAACCCCATGTAACATTGCTACAATTTGATTTCCCACAAGTACTTCAAGATGCTTATGGAGGATGGATGGATCAACAAATGGTGTAAGTTTCTTTATTTTTTCTCATATTTATTTTTTGATATGAAAAATTAATTAGCTCGTAACAAATTATTTTTAATTGTTTTTAGCGATATTCAACATGATAGTACTTAACTTTTAAAAAACGTCAATGCTAGCAATTCTTTAAAAAATTTTACAGCGTAACCGTACTATTGCACTTAAATGAACAATTTAATTCATTAATACTTAGAATTAGTTGTTTTCCGTTAAATTGGCTTAATAAGTAATGTTAAATTACTAAAATACCCTTATTCATCCTTATTCTGGTTAGAGACGGTTAGAGACAATAAGAGGGGGTGAATTGTTGTTTGATAAGTTTAAATATTTTTACCCTATTTTTACGGAATTAGATTGCGAAATTAAAACTTAAACTTGATGCGCAAAATTAGAAACAGACAACATAATTTTTACGTGGAAACCTTCTAAACCTAAATAGAAAGAAAAACCATGACCCTCAGGGATTTCAAATTCTCTATTATGTTTTTTAGGCAATTAGCTACATAAAACAAATAAACACAACTAGGCCAACTTCTCTTTCTCCTTCTTTTGCTTCACACGAAGCTTCTCTCTTCTTTCCTAGACTTCCGCAAGTCTAATTACAACTTTTCTCTCAAAAACCCTTTTACAAAGGCCAAATATCTAAGGATAAAATTAATGAGTTACACAAGAAAATATTTTTTAATTAGTTGGCAATTTGGAGCAAAAAATATTTTTTGTTATTTTTTTTAATCTTACGCATGGACACACAAAAAACAACCGGTTAAAAAATAACTCCTTCTATATAAGAGCTTTACGTAACTATGTGAAAGAAATAACTACCCACTACATCCTTAATCCTAAAATTAAGGAACAGTAAGTGGAAATTGATATGCAAGAAATAAAGCCACGGTTTTTCTTTCTAAAATTAGGCAAGTTAGTTTTTCTTAATTAAACCAATAATTTAAGCCTATTTATGTGGAGAAAAATTAGGAGAAGTATTCTCCACTTTAAGAAAATATACCGGTTATTTTAAAAGTAGTTATAAAATCTTTTGCCAACTAACTTAAAAAATTAATGGTGCAACAAATTAATTATACCCATACATCATCAACTAAAAAAACAGAAAAATATTTTCTACAGAATTTCAGCTGATGTTGATTCTTCCAAACTTGAATCTTGGGAATAGAGCATTGTCTCCATTCATCGACAAGTATCGTCAGATTATCAACTTAGGAACAATAGACCTCCTGTCTACATTTGACATCCTAAGCGATCTTTCTTATCTAACTTCCTTGGATATATTTGACATGTACAACATTTATAGACCAAGTCGTAGGCACTTGCAATGATCTTTATCAAGACCGGATATCGACCTGCACACAATCTCTAAAATACAGTCATTTATATTACGTGTGGTCATCATCAAAACCTAAAAAAGCCAACAATTCTCATTCTTATTCATTCTCTTCAATTGCATCCTTTAACGCAATTTTAAATTAAAACCAAGTACAAATACTCATCAATCATCAATCATCAATCATCAAATATCCATCAACTTCTATTACTCCACAAAGAAAGACATCGATCAAACTTCTATTACTCATCCTTCATTTGCAACATTTTCTCTAAGAAACTTGTGCTACGAACTCAAAATAGAAGCCTTTCAACCTAGAAAGTTCTATCAATTGTTTTTAATGGATGTTTGGAAGTTGTCTACATTGTATTTGGAATTTGAATTTTACAGAAAAACTTGAAATTGGTAGACTTTGTTACTCGCAATTTCTTGAGCAATTGAATAAGAGTAAACATTGTGGATCTCTTTCAGAAGCACAATGAGGATGAATGAGGTGAGGTTACTTCAGTAATTTAACGTTACTTATTAAGCCAATTTAACGGAAAACAACTAATTCTAAATATTAATGTTAGTGTTCATTTAAGTACAATAGTATGATTGTTACGCTGTGAAATTTTTTTCAGAATTACTACCACTAACGTTTCTTAAAAACTTAGTGATACCATGTAGAATATCCTTTTTTTTAATATAACATTTTTATAAGAATTGCTATTATTAGCGTTTCTTAAAAACTTAGTACTACCATATAGAATATCTTTTTTTTATAAAGAATTGCAATTTTTAAGAGCTTAAATCTAGATTTACTCATTTTATGATTACTCTTTATTATTTTTTTTCTAAACTATCCTTTCTATCAGAGACTGTTTTCGGCCCATTTAAGGTGTCTGATCGCCTAAAGCGTCCACAAAACATCAGTCTATATTAACAAACCTAAAGCGTCCAGAAAACATCAGTCATATATTAACAAACTCATTGTAGTTTATTAGTTAAGCATATAGCTCAATTGGTGGCATGTCTTCTTATGATAGTGTAGTTAGGGATTCAAAAACTACTTATTTATTTTTTTGCGAAAATTTTAGTCCATGTTTTACCGTAACTTAAGTTTTTGTTCCATTTATTTGATAATAATACTACTTCTTATTTACTATTTTGATTGCTTTTGTATTTATTTTGACATTTAAGTCTTTTGTTAATTTTTGTCTTTTGTTAATTTTTAAATGGTTGACTAAAAGTCTCAATTTTCTATACAACCCTATACTATTTGCTTTGTTCTTACTTTCAATTACTTATTAAGTTTATGCAATGCAATTGCTTAATGAATAATAAATGTTATTGATAAACAGGATGGATTTTACAGCTTATGCAGAAGTGTGTTTCAAAGAATTTGGAGACAGAGTTTTACATTGGACAACAATTAACGAGCCAATTGCTGTTGTTCTTTTGTTTTATGATGATTTAAATCCATATATTGCTGCTCACAACCTTTTACTTGGCCATGCATCAGTAGTCAACCTATACAGACAAAAGTTTCAGGTAACTATTTTTGTTTATTTATTATCACTTTAATTCGATTATTCAAAATCTTTTAGTGACGTGTTTGTACAGGGGCAGTTTTAGGCTTATTTGAGATACATGATCTCATATATTAACAAATTCCTTATAGTTCATTAGTGAAGCGTAGCTTAGTTTATTAAAGTATATAACATATTCTGGGGCCTTAACCATCAGCTTAAACTTTTGGTTGAATTGGTTCCTTGACATGATATCAGTAGCCAGCGTGACAAAAGGCTACGGGTCCGAAACTCAACCACCCCTCATTTAAAGTGGAATATTTAGCGCCAGGTATGAAGAGGGTTGT
Organism: Amaranthus tricolor; assembly: GCF_026212465.1. Lineage (NCBI taxonomy): Eukaryota > Viridiplantae > Streptophyta > Magnoliopsida > Caryophyllales > Amaranthaceae > Amaranthus > Amaranthus tricolor. The sequence goes on from NC_080055.1 coordinate 10,814,963, forward strand.
GTTGCATCTACACTTTTAGCCCAAAAGGCTCTCATGTGAGGGGACGTGCTAGAGTATATAATATATCCTGTGGCCTTAACTATCAACTTAAACTTTTAGTTCGAGTTGATTCCTTTAGTATTATAATTGCAAACAATATATACAACAAAGTGGTTTATCCTTAGGCCACAAAAACCGTAGACACGAACATGGCCAACTACTTGCATTGTATATGAGTATATCACAAATAATCAAATGAAATGGTCTCTGTCTCATGATGAGATAATTTCTATTGGGCTGGCCCAGTAAAACTTATTGTTTCAAAGTAATCACTTATAACTTTTTATAATCTTAGAGTGATCACTCATAACTTTAATGTAATTACTTACAATCTTAAAATAATTAATTATAAAAATAGATTAATTATATAGGCTCGTCTCATGATAATTCTCACACAACTTGTTGAAGTTGTATAATTATAGTATAAAACATTTGTAACAACTTACATGTAGGAAAAGCAAAATGGATCCATTGGGCTGAATCAACATGCAAGATGGTTTCTTCCTGCTACTAACACAAAACGTGATATAATGGCATGTGAGAGAGCTAGTATGTTTGTAAACGATTGGTAAGTCATCTTCAAAGAAATAACATTTTGTTTGGTAAATTGCTTTTAGATTAGCCTTTTAGTTGATTTTATGTTTTTAATACTTTTGTTTGTCAAAGAGTCAATAATCAAAATAATTTTTGACAAAAGTTAAAACCGAAAAACCACTATGAACAACTTTTTCATTGGTTTTTCATGTTTTAACCACTTTTTTTCTAACCAACAAAATAATAAATTTTTACTATACATCTTTATAATAGCTAACTAAAACAACTTGATTGATAGCAAAAAAAAAAACACTAACTGCCTATTTGGTACATGGTATTAGAGGGTGGTAATGGTAATAAAATTAAGTAATAAAAAATTTAGTTGTTTGGATGCCTTCAATGGTAATGAATGGTAATAAAATAAGGTAATAAAATTACCAAAAAGGGCCATTTTTATTACCATCAAACAACCTGGTATTAGGTTGTAATGGTAATGAAGTATTACTGTGGTAATAAAATAAGATAATGTTGTTTCGAGCTGAAGAAAAAAAAAGGTAATGTATGTAATTATCCAAAAAAATATTATTATTAAAAAAAGAATCATTAGATAGAATAATTTAGATACAATAATGCTTTTAGATATAAACATACAATAATGAAACTAAGAGTCATTACCATTTTTTATTACTAATAACCAAATGCAATCAATAGAATATTATCTTCCATTACCATTCTTTAGTCATGCACACCAAACAAAAGAATCTCCATTATCAATTCTCATATTCATTCCTTCATTACCATTGCCGTTACAACATTTCATTCTCATTACTTCATTACCATCAATCAAACGGACCGTACACTTACAACGAAAAACTTCAACAAACATTTATTCGCCAAACAGACCTAACATAAACATTCTTGCATGCGCGTGTACATCTAATTTTACCCTTTTTGGTCACTTCTTACTTCGATCCCTTTTAATATTTCCATGTTCCATTTAGAAGTGTTTCGACTGATGTTCCATGGATAATTTTCTATTTTTATCATATAATTTGTTTCATATTTATCCCTAATTATTATGGACAAGATTATTCTTAGTTTTTTTGTAAAATTCATTTTTATCCATTGAATTTCTTCTTCCCATCATATTTATTATCGCCAAAATTCATGTTAGTGGTGCCTAGATGTTCTCCATTTACAATTAAAATAAAACAATATATTATTTATTTTATTATTATCTTCATTTTAAAAATTTATCTTCTTTAATCCACGAAAATTCTTTTAAAAAACATTTATATTTTCGCATTGCTAAATGTTAATATTTTTAGCTTACTATTTTTATATCTTATAATATTTAAAATCAGGTTTACTCATCCCATTGTGTATGGAGATTATCCTAATAAAATGAAACTATATTTGGGAACAAAACTTCCATCATTTACTAAGGAAGAAAGCAAGTTAGTGAAAGGTTCATTTGACTTTATAGCAATCAACTGCTATACTGCTTCTATAGTTGAAGACGATCCCCAAGCTTCATCTTTTCTATTGTGCTTCAAAGCTAAATGCAATGGTACGTGTTTCTATTTCACTTTCACGAGAATTTACTTCATGGAAAATAAGTTTTCAGCAAGTCTTGTATAAGAACGTCTCACCATGAGACAGGCCCATATACACAGTCCAAATTATTTTTTTTATAAATTAGAATCGGACAACCCATATTTAGCCGTATTATGGTGAGACAGTCTTAATAAAGAATTTTTCATTAAATTTAGTTCTACAAAATATATCCGGTAGTAAAACAATTCATCCAATGAAATCAAGGTAGGTAGAACCAAGTCCTAATTTCACGAGATTTAGTTTATCAAAAATAAGTTCAATTATAATAAAAATAGTCCATTTTAGTAAATCAAATAATTCATCCATTGAAATCAAGGTAGATGGAACCAAGCCATAATTTCACGAGATTTAGTTCATCAAAATTAAGTTCAGTTCCAGAAAAATAAGTATGGTACAAGTAGAATAAATAATTCATTTTGAAATCAAGCTTAATTTCACGACATTTAGTTTATAAAAAATACAGCTAGTCTCTTGAGAGACGTATTTCAAGTCTAGGACATTAAAGATTAATGTTTATTTATCGTATTCTTAATACCTACTTACATTGTCCTTGATACTTATTTACTGTATCCTTAATACCTATTTTTAATATCTTAAACGTTTACATACATCATTCTTAATGCCTACTTACAATATTTTAAAAAATATAAAATGGGCCGACCCAATTAGAGATGGTCTCTCACAAGAATTTGTGTAAAAAATAAGTTGGGTTTAGTAAAAACAAATAATTCGTCTATAGAAGCCCTACTTTCACGACAATCATATAGATAGCTTCAAAGTCATTTAAACGATATAATTAATTCATATACATGGATTAATTAGTGGATCATTCCTTTCATAGTTTCATTAATTATTTAGTTTTATAATCTTAATATTTCACTTAATTATAGGCAAAGAGCTAAGGACTTCTTTCGTTTCTTGCAGATAAAGTTATTGGAGGAAAGGTAAGAACATTAAGTTTTCCTTTTTAGATATCTAAACCACCCAATTGATTAATTCTTCATTAGTCCCTAACTTCTTTAAAAATTAGTTCATACAAGGTGCACTAGAGCATTTGAAACAAGTTTATGGCAATCCTCCAGTCTATATACATGAAAATGGTATTGTACTACTCCTATAATCTCTACATTTTTACTTTCATCCTTCTTCTTAAACATGCATTTTGTTGGAATGATTTCTGCCACGTCGATATATTAAAGATGATATACATACTATATAAGTCACTGGGGTCCTTCCTCCCATAGTCATATAGTTTTAGAATGATATGATCTCATTGGCTTATGAAGTGTGTGCAACTCGTGTTTTTCCGATTATATGTTGACGTTGATAATAAGTTTAACTCAATTTAACTTTTTTTTTTGTGTGTTTATTATGGTTTTGTTCGTCTTGTTAAATTTTGGTCCATGAATATAATTGATAGGTTTACGGACTTTTCGTAATGTATCATTCAACGACACATCAAGAATCACTTATCTAAATGCTTCTATTGGAAGCATGTTAGATTCCTTGAGGTATTATCTTTATATGGCTATATACTCTCTATTCAGTCCAACTGAAATTGTTTCATTATTATTGTTTAACTTATTGAATAATATATAGGATGAAACATCGGGTAGAAATATTCTATGATTTTAAATATAAAGAAATATATTTACATTTGGTTTCTTTTATATATAACCCAAAAGTTTTAACTTGTAAATTCTCAAGGTGTAATAGCTTTTTTGTTTTGAGTTTTGGTGTTCTTAATTCCTAATGTGTAACCTTCTAATTAGCTTAAGAGAACATAGTCTTGTTTAAATTAAAGTAAGTACCGTTTTTTTTAAGGTTTTAGGTTTGACTCTTACTTAATCATCTCATTTTTTTTTCTCTATCTAATTTGTAAGAAAAAAATTTTTAAAAAATAACCTTCTTATCTCAAACTATTGAGGGGTTGTTTATTGAAGCCTTCAATGCTTAGCTTTTTTACATCCAAGAATTATATAAATGAAAAAAATTCTTAATTAATTTAAAAAAAAATCTTATCCCAACATGAATCTGTAAGTGCATATGTCTAATAATTTCTTGTTTTGTAATTGAAGGAATGGATCAAATGTAAAAGGATATTTCCAATGGTCGTTTTTGGATTTGTTCGAGTTTTCACAACACAACGAATATGGATTTGGGTTATATTACGTTGATTTACAAAGCTCAGAATTGAGAAGGTATCCTAAGAGATCTGCGCTTTGGTATTCCAATTTTCTAAAGGGAAAGCCTTCTCAATCATATCTTGCATCCGAATAATTGAATTATTTTTTGATTGAGGTCAAGTCGATTTTTTTATTTATTGTTTCGTGTTATATAAGAGTTTATTGGGCGTAAAATACATATTCTGATACAATTATACGATACATATTTCTCTGATATTTGACATTGAACATTCTATTTAGATGAAGAGGTGCTTTAGATTTTGTATACCATTTTAATGAACATTTTCAATAAAAGTGCAAAATTAAAAGACGAAGTATGTATCAGAATTCAAATTCGTTTTTGTAATACGACCAAGTGTTGTAAGGCATCTTCTAATTGATAAGAAAGAGGTGGAATAGGTAACTTTTTACTATATACTAGGATCACTCTTCAAGCGTATAGTACCTAACTTGGGTGAACTATATTGATGTTGGCGGAGCAGATTTAATGTGATGTCAATAATGTCAATTGATATCACCTAAATAAAAAAATCAAAAAATATCTAAAAGTAGAGTTAGATGTTAGTATGTTTTCTTCGTTTGATCTGATTGAATAAGTGTTATGAATGGTAGTGTGTGACTTGAGTGCACATTAAAGGGTTGAATTCATGAGTGTGACTCTTGGATGATGGTAACTAAATGTGTGTAGTTATGTGTGGAGTATTCATGAAGAATTATGGGTGTTAATGAAGATTAATGAAGAAAATGAAAGGGTTTGATTTATGTATGTTCGATCAAAATTCTGACAGAAGAATCTGTAAGGTCGCTCGACCGAGCGAGCCATTTTGGTGGGTCGAACGGTCAGACAGAATGCCCCAGTTTTGGCTGATACTTGCTCGACCGAGCGAGCTCTCTGATCCGGTCGAGCAGATCCTCTGATATGCATGGGATGCTTGTTTTCGACCTTTCAAATCCTTAGAGTTATTTCATAGTATTCATTACTCAATATTAACTATGTATTCAAGTGAGCTATTCATCTTCATGTACCTATTACTATAAATAGGGCTCTCATACTCACACATCAAACACATTAAACATAACCCCTAAGCCAAACACATAGCCTTTTGTTTGTTATCTCTTTCTCAATTGTAATTCTTCATTAAGAAGTGTTGTTTGTATTCTTTTGATATAATATAAACAGAAACTACACACCACGGAGGACGTAGCCATCATTGGGTGAACCTCCTTAAATCTTTGTGTCCTTTTTAGTTACATTGTCAAACTTTGTTTTGTTCGTTGTTGTTTGTTCTTAGCATCGTAACGGTTTTGACAAACGTTATCAATAAGATATGAATATATTGAATAAGATGTAATAACAAGGTGTAATAGAAATTCTTAATGAGATCTACACCTAATTTTGAGTGAAGCACCAAGCTACACGAGTACTCTTACCGTCTATATTGTCGCCCTTTTCTATATTTCAGCACTAATATTGTAACGGGTGACTCTCTAGCTATATAAACTCATACTCGTCATTTGTGAAGGTGCAACAAAATATACATAATTTTTCTCCTTTTTTCTTATATACTCTGTTTATAATTGAACATTAATCCATATATTTTGATGTTTTTTGCCTAATATTATTGTCCAAACTATTAGTATTATATACAAAGGTTATTTTATCTTGAAGACATTCGTTTATGACGATCTGTTAGTACAAATTTTGAGCATTAAAGTTTGCAATATATTTAACGACTCAATTAAAATTTAATAATGTTATTCTTGTGATTTTATAATTATATTAACAACAATGGCATTAGAAAAAGAAAAACAAATGTGTGGAAGATATTAAAAGAGAACAAATTGCTAATGGTTTTAAAAAAGAAAAAATTTGAAAAAAAAAAGAATAAAAAAAGTGATGTAAACCATTTATTTTCAAGTGATGAGGGTCATTCTTGTTGGTGAATGTAACAATTTAATCTTTATTGGATTGACCCAATGCAAATATATTATTTAAAGTAATAATTTATAACTTTCAATTAAGTGATTATTTATAACCTTAAAGTAATTATTTAAAATCTTAAAAAGATCGATAAAAAAAAAAAAAAAAAACTAATCATACGAGTTAATCTCATAATGAGACGGTCTCAGACAAGACCGAGTTTTTTCAATATTAGTAAATGTAACAAATTAATTACTCAAAGGGACAAGTGAATAATTAGCAAGTCATTGTAATATAGTCAACTTCATAAAATCCATGTGAGCTCTCTCAATCCCAACAATTTCAGCCATTTAAACATGCAAATCCAGACTTTTGTTATTAGGTTTGGATTAGAACTACCATGCAATTCAACATTATAACCCTTTCTAAACACTATAAAACACCCATTTCATACTATATTTACTAAGCCTGCCTTAAAACCTCCAATTCTCCTATTAAAAACTCACCTAAAATGTCTTGCACTAGCAGTAATTTCCTTCTCCTTATAGTCCTTTCCCTTGCTCTTACTTGCTTTACTTCCTGGCAAGCGGCTGCTCGTCAATTGCTACAAACGGATTCACTCAACTCACATCCTCAGCATGGACTGCCGGAGTTTGAACCAACCTTTATCAACAAAAAACCAACACGACTAACGTTCCCTGCGTTTCAAGAACCGATTTTTCCACCACACTTTCTACCGACTCTCCCCTTTCCCAACATGCCAACCTTCCCTTTTGTGCCCACACCGACAGGACCGTCCTTCCCATCGATGCCCACGCCTACAGGACCGACCATCCCTTCAATTCCCTCAGAACCTAATCCGGAAATCCCCAACAGTGCACCGCCTGCGTTTTCAAATCCACCAGCTAGAGCGATGCCAGAAGATCCATTAAAAACTTCAAGTATGATAAAACCCGGGAAATCAAGCATTTTACCTTCGGCTTTTTCTATTACACCGACTAAAGCGATGCCAGAGGGAGAAGATCCCTCGAAAAGTCCAAATATGATTAAACCAGGGATCCTGAACAGCATAACACCTGTCTTTTCCATTCCATCGGCTAAAGTGATGCCAGAGAGAGAGGATCCCTCGAAAATTTCAAGTATGATGAAACCAGGGAACCTGAACAGCATACCGACTACCCTCTCCATTTCATCGGCTAAAGTGAACCCAGAATATCCACCAAAAATTTCAAGTATGATGAAACCATGAAACTCTCTACAGAAGTAGGAAATAGGTGAAATAATCAAGGAAAACCTTCCCTTTCTCATTCTTCAAGCATTGTATTCAATAATGAATCACAAAAAGGAATTGTTTGGACTAGCCAAAATCTATATTCTTGAGACATTAGTAGATGCAAAAACAGAAATTTTCTCTTAGACTATCATACAATCACATATCTACATTCTTAACAGAGTACAATAGCTTTTACATGTATGAATAAATAAAATTGGTAGCAACTCGTAAGACCAGTGTAACATAATTCACCAGCTACTCTTTTTAAATTCGCAATCCGCTCAAAATGCCCACCTAAAACCGATAAAATTCTCTTTTTTCAATTTTCAATTCGCGGGAAGATTAGTGAATCATGCGACACTGGCACACTACATGAGACTACTACTTACGTTAGCCGACCTCCAAGCTCGGACAACCGAGATTTAATCATTTCAATTTCTATCACCCATCAATTACTACTTACATTGTAAAATGTTTTAGAGATTACGGCTACGGGGATGTTTACTATGTGACCTTTATCCCCAAAAAGCCCGATCCTACCATAGCTAGCAACTGTATCATTCCTAATAGCATCTAGCATTACAGTGAGTACCTGTTTCGCTCCAGCTGCAATGAAGAATTGTGTGGGCCTAATCTTCATAGAAACACCATAAGGAGCAGCCCAGCCAACACGAAACGACTCATCGACACCAATATTCAAAACCGTTCGATTTACGGCTCTAGTTTGATTCAGCTTTGCAATTGTTATAGAGGGTAAGTTTAAGTCAGTGCCGCTCATAGTAGGAACCCCGTCACAGGTCTGACCAGTGTAGTTTAATACTGTAGAAGCTGAACCATTTATTCCACAGAGAAAGGAAATATAGTTGCTGTAGCCTGCAGATCGAAAGTGTGTATGATGATTAGAATTTATTGCACAGCAAAGTGACTGGAAGACTAAACTCTAAAACGACGAACAGAAAAAAAATATGTATGCAAAAACTCGTTTAGCATCATTGAGCCCCTATCTGCAATTTCCAACACCAGCAATTTCACTCACTTTCTAATCTCTATGTATATACAAGAGACCAATGTTACACGAAGCATAATTTGATTTGATACGAGAAACGAAGCAAAAAGTGAGAAACGAAAATAAACGTTAATCAGGGTTCCGCAAACTTAGGAAACAAAAATTCAATCCAAATAGTCAAAAACATTGATTGGTGTGGTGTGGGTGTTTGAGTAGGGCAAGTTTTGCCGAATAAAGATTGGTCACTTTTAAAGATCTCATACATTGTTGTCAGCAAACCAAAAAGATAATGCCGGCGTATGAAATCGCGTTTTTGTACTGTTTCAATACGAAAGGCTCAAAACACTGTACAAGAAAACTTTTTGCATTTCACACATTAATGCAAGACATTATTATATCATTGAAATCTTTTGTATATAATGTTTTAATTTTAATCCGTTTCCCAATTACACTTGCATTTTCCAACATTTCCTCTCTTGAGGGTTTTGGAGGAAAATGGCGCTGGCTACATTACCTTGATGGAAATCACTATCTGTCTGGTAAATGGAAATTTAAAAGTCCATCCCACGACAAAAGAGCTAAGTTGAGAAGCCCTATAGTGCAGTTTACCGGTCAAATTAAGATAGCTCAACACCAAAACGAGTTCCAACTAGATCTCTAACTAACGTTTATAAAGAAAACCTGGCGAATATCTACACTGATGCATGAAAAGCTATATTACCATATTTAGAATCAAAATGGTAGGTCATCATCAAACACTATTAGATATGCTAGACATATCATTAAACCCTATTAGCCAAGGGGAGTTTAGCTGGTTTTCAAACTAAAGTGTGTAACTTACTTGTATCGAATATGAGCCCTGGATCTAAGGACCCAGTTCCATTAACAAATCCACTGCCCATATCGAATACAGTTGCAGGAGATTGATTCACATCTGGGTTGGAATAAGCACGCTGGGCCATAATCGGTCCACCGTTCTTGTCACGAAGTGAAGCTGTCGTTGAAAGAGCCGAGGCGATAGCAGCTGGAGTAAAACCAGCGAATTTCTTCTTGATTAGAGCTGCAAGTCCTGCTACATGAGGAGCAGCCATGCTTGTCCCAGACATCATAGCAAAATTCTCACCTATAGTTTACATTTTTAAGGCAGAAAAGTCCATAAGATTATCAATCTTTTTGATCTGAAATATAAAATTATCACCACATAACAAACATACCAAGAAACTCGGTGGAATCAGTGCCAAGTGAGCTCCAAGCACCCCATATAGAATTCCCGGGAGCAACCAGATTTGGTTTCAGTATGTCTGCGTCGTTAAAAGAGTTGTCTTCTGGGTCCGGACCTCTAGCTGAGTAGTACATTACCTTTGGAGCAGAATCAATATAATTCGGCTTTAGTCCACCAGAAATGCTAGCAATTGCTCCGAATTTTACAATTTTCTTTGTGGACCCATCTCGTACCAAAGATGAATTGTAATATTGGAGCAAAACCTGCCACATATATTTCCTTTAGTGATGATATATAAAGGAAAGAAGATAATGATCACCATAAGTGAAATTGCACATGCAAAGATCTATTGTCGATGAATTGACATATGCGTAGAAATATATGACCCACTGGCCAGGTCAAAATGGGTTGCACAGCCAAGAGGCCTAATACAGTGTGTGCTAGCTGTGGGCCATGCTTAGACTGCTTTTTCTAGAAGGTAAAGCACGATTAGTCCTAGCTGTCAGCCGGGGTTGGACTAGTCCTTGAACCTAGCTATTTACTTCTCCCATTGTCCCATGGACTAGACAATCTTTTGACCCTAGCTTGTGGACTCAATAACATGAAGGCACTTCACATGGTCAGGCCTAAAACGCCGAAAATTTGAACTAAATAAGCAAAATAATATAAAAAAGTCAAACAATAAGCAATGTTTTAAAATATTTCCCAAAGTAAGCACTTTTTTCCCAGAGCTGAGGTTTGGATTGTTTGTTGTTACTAACAGCGAACAAAGAAGGTGGGTCAAAAAAAAGTCAAGTTCTTTGTTCGCTGTTAGTAACAGCAAACAAAGGTTTTACCTGGTCAAACAGGGTCAAACCTTTGGATGTTGTTACTAACAGCATACAAAAGTTTAACCTTGTTTGACCAAGTCTCCTTTGTTCGTTGTTTGCTACAAAGACTTGGTAAAAAAACATCAAAGTCTTTGTTCGCTATTAGTAACAGCGAACAAAGAACTTGCCTTTTTTTTTTACCAACCCTCTTTGTTCGCTGTTACTAACAGCGAACAATCCAAAGCTCAGCTCTAGGAAAAATGTGCTCACTTTGGGAAATATTTTAAAACCATGCTTATTTTTTGATTTTTTAATAATTTTTTACTTAATTCATTCAAATTTTCTAAAACTCCCAACGGAAGGCTTAGATATGTGTGATAGTTTGCATGCAGGATATCGTTGATGGTACTCTACATAGAAAATTTTCGGATTACATAGCAATTGGTTTAATGGTCGCGATGTTGTGAATACCGGACATCATAATGTGAATTGTAGAGCATATATTGATACTAAAGCTTATAATAGACCTTTAGAACTTCATAAACTTTCAAAATAGATTAAAGGCTAATACTCCCTCCAATTCAGCACTAACGTGCCATTTGCTTTTTGGACACTATTATCTCTTACTCTTAATTTGTATTTTATTATTAATCTATAAATTAAAACATAGTCAACTGGGATCTTGTTTGATTCGTCTCAATGCAAGGATTATTCATATTAACTTCTATAATTTTTAATTATGCACAATTAGAGATATTAATGATTGAATAAGTGCATTAGATAATGTACCTAAAGCAAATGGGACATTAGTAGTGAATTGGAGGGAGTATATAATGGTTGTTACTATTAAGTTTAAATCTTCAGCAGGCTCAAAATCTGTTATAAAGCGGTCATCATCTCATCATTTTTATTCCATGCTCTATAGTTTCATCTATATTCTTACCTTAGAATCATTTGCTGATGGAATAATAATGCCAGGCATATCCATAGGAGTTGGGTTCAGCTGAAACCCTAAAACAAACGGATCCAAGTAAAACACAACACCAGCTGCACTAAGATTCCTGGCTGTCTGTAATGCTTGTTTGATGGTGGATGTTCCAAGAACAAAACGTACTGAATAGCTACAGATCAGGAGGTTTCCAGCAACAAGTTCAGGCTCCAAAATACTGGGATCTTGACATTCACCAACGTACAAGTCATTTGATGCATCCGTATCATTGCACAATGCATGTGTAGCAGAGATCATGGTATACATAGTGTCGTTTGTTCCCGCTGTAGAGCAAACAAGCATAAGCATAAGTAGCTCAGGATTTTAATTCTTCGGGTTCATAGACATTAGTGATATGCAGGCATGGAACAAAATTCAATAACACAGGAGGAGTATATGTATTGATGCATCTCAAAAGAAAATAGAAAGGCACACATACATCCCAATTCACAAGCACGCTTGGTTTACATTCTATGTTGCTCGGACTCTTTATTTTGCTTCACGTACCCGTGTCCGATCCTTGATCCTCGGACATTGTTATGGCACTTAGACACTTCATTTAAGGCGTAAAATTGAATATTTAGATGTATCCGACACTTGGGCACGTACCAGTATCAACATCAGTACCCGAGTCCAAGTAATATAGTTTACATTCATAGTAGTCGGTGAAGAATTAAGCAATACATTAATATGAAAATTTCAGACTTACACGCAAATCCAACACCAGATATGGTCACATTATTGCCGAGATTTATAGAGTTAGTGTAAACTCTGTCATGAGAAGCAGCCCCAACTGTGAAAATCCATGGACTGAAAGAAGATACACTGTGTGGAGCAGGACCAGTGTTTCCTGCAGCTTGCACTACAAATATACCAGCTTTAACGGCTGTTAATAACGCCATGTCAATGGGATTGAAGAATATTGCAACTCCAGGAGGACGCCTATTGGGAGTGATTGATAAGCTAATGATGTCAACACCATCCTGAGCTGCCTGTAAAGACAAGTATGAGAATATTCACAAGGTGACAAGGAAACAAAAAGAAATTCCAAAATCCTGAATCCCTCCAAATGCATATGTAGTATCCTCCTTATACTTCTAGAATCACAAATAAACAATTGACTAATACCTGGTCTATGGCTGCAACTACGTCAGCTGCAAACCCACCAAAGCCCTTGTACAATGCTTTGTAGATAGCAATACTGAAAAAGAGAAATTTCATGTGAGACCAAGTGGACTAAAGATTTGCTCAAAATGAAAATAGTTTACGTCTACAAAATAAGTATTGAATTCTTCTAAATTCTCGGCTATCAAAACAGCCAAGAGACTTCTTCGAGTCTTTAGTCATACCTTTGTAATTAGACCCTGAACGCTATTTTTAGCAAGGTAGTAATGCCGGCTAGGCATTCTAGACATTTGAAGGTTGATTTCTTGATGTCTTGTTATGCTAAAAATAGTCTAGCATCTCTAGATATCTAAAGCTTTATGTCCCTAATTTTTGAATAGAGTTTTTTTTGTGTTCTATCTTTTATAGAAGAATTACTCTAAATAATCTTCATGATAATAAGTTCAAGTGCATTACTGTGAACGAGGAGCCATTCCACTGGCATTTCCAAAGTGATGCCCTGCTACCACCACCGGAATCCCATGGTTTCCTGATGCAATTGAAACTGTATGCCTATTCATAGCCAATACAATTGTAAGAAGACAAGATCAAACTCTATGAATCAAGAAAAATATATCCCATTCATCATGCTTGATAATGGCCCTTAAAAACAATCACAGACTTGATGATAAACTATAAATATGACCCCAATGCGATGAGCGCTTGGAGGAGTAATAATAGAACAAATCTATTCAACAGATAGAGGAACTACAACAACAAAAGTAGGAGGAAATTAACCTTTTCTAATGACTCGGATGTTGCGGAGTATGGATTGATTAATTAAAACTCGATCTTTGTATCTACATTAGTGTCCCTTGTTCGCTTTAGTGTACGGGTTTGATGATCCAATTAAGTTAGAATTCTTTTTATTTTAAAGACATACATATAACATGTCAGATTTGTAGGTAAGCTAGAAGATTTCATAGCTGATAATACCCAATCTCCTCAAAATGCTTCCTGATTTCGAGGCATAGAGAAGATAAATGGCAAGCTAGTATTCACATACTTCAAAACAAGTAGGAGATATCTATTTATTTTTCTGTTACTAGGAGGATAAATAGGCGTTGTTTGTTGTTACTTGTTACCATCACATACATTCCATTCTTTACATTTACCTTACGGGCATGCTACTAATGAAAATAGAATCGGCATAGATTAGAGACCCCTTTGTACATCAGTTTTTACTACTCCAAAATCATTTTCATTACTTATTGAAGTTATTATGTGTTTTCAATATCAGTCGAAGTAACGGTTTCTACCTAAATACTGTGTTAAAGTTGCTCATCATGCAACTATTCAAAATCACAGTTCTTCAATGATAGAAACAATTCAGCACATTTTCGATTTTATGTCAATATCAAAGAATTTATATGGAATTATATGATTTATAATGGACAATATACATTTAATAGTTAACCGACAAACTTCGATTTCAAGCATGAGCGTCAATTCACCACAAGCAAGCTTGATGTTTTATGTGTGATAGGGATCAAACTCATTTTTACGGCAGAATCTAGAAGTTATTGTCAACACCATAAAGCACAAGAAACTTACGTGCCATGCCCATCACCATCAAAGGGGGATGCATAATCCTTGCTGTAATTGAAAACCCCTCTTGTTATAGCTGATGCAGCAAAATGTCTCGCTCCAATAAGTTTCCTGTTGCAAGACCCTGCAGGAAAATCCTTAGTAACCTCACAAATTCCAGAAAAATGCTGTGGAATTGGATATGCATTCCCTTCTATGGAATCTGAAAAGCTCGGATGTGTAGGATCAATCCCGGTATCAATAAATCCAATGACAATCCCTTCTCCTGCAGAATCGTATCCCCCTTCCTCGGACCATGCCCCTTGAGGCAATCCTAGGAACTCAGGAGTATGTGTAGTGTCGGTCCTAACAGAGAAATCCAATACCACATTCGCTACTTCTCTTCTTCTAGAAAGCTTGTCCGCCTTAAAAATATAAAACCATGAAATCGTTAGAAAACTATAAGGCCCCCTACATTGATACAAGTACACCCACCGACCCAAAGATAAGTTTTTGTCTAACTAAAATAATAAACTCATATGAATAAATAGGTGGAGCAGTGAAACATAATTCGCTACTTATTTCGCATTTTGGATACGTGATTTGCTCAAAATGATTCAAAAATAGCGTAAAATCGACTATAATTCGCTTTTTCAATTCGCGATACGAAAGGCAATTAGCGAATTATGTGACACTGCCTTGGAGCATATCTTTGGAGCAGAGGGAGTATAATGTTAATCAACATTCACAAACATATGTGTCATCAATTTTCCATGCCCAGATTCGTTTACATTAGATAAACTAGCATTGTTATACCATTAATTAGATTCACCTCCACAACATTCAAGCTAAATCACATAAATGCAATTAAATTGTTTCCAAAAAGAGAATCCAACTCATGGAAGATTTCCTACATAAAGGGTTGTACTAAACTAAAATCCACTTCCAAACATGTCTATAATCCATCTAAACCATATGTTCACCCAAAAAGGGACAAGGAAAAGGAAAAAGTGATTTAGAAACAAAATCATTTAACCCAATTAAATGGTGCACGAGAAGTTACATTCATGGGGCTCATAGATAATCATCAAAAGTTAAGTAGAAAAAAAAAAAGCAAAAAATGGCAAAAATTATACCTGCTCAGGTGTAACAAGCACAGCAAACCCATTAATCAAGTAATGATAACTGTACAGTTTCAAATACTTTTGCCCTCTCAACACCTTCCTTAACAAAGAATCATGAATTCGAGCAATACTCGAACCATAGTGGCCATCCGATCTTGAAACATTTCTGAATGAATCACATTATTGGTGACAAAGTCAAAACAAATAAACATCTAATAAAGCTCAATTAGATTACAAATGATCTGGTATTAATCCATAGTGTAACAAAAACATTAAGCTGAAAATTTTCAAATTGATAGATAAGTACTTCCTCTGTTCCTTTTAACTTGCAATCCACCTTCATGGCACACAAGTCTTCTCATAGGGAGTACCTAACTGGTGAGTTACAAGTATTAACGGCCCGTTTGATTAGTGATACTAAATGTGGTGACGGAAAATTTTCATCAAAAATTCTATGTCAATTCCCATATTGATGAAACTTTGATAAAAAAAAAAAAAAAAAGCTTTATTATTTTATAAATTTCTATTACCACCTAATATCACCTCTCCCAATAATACAATAATAATGCATTAGAATGAATTTTATGAAGAAAATGAAATGATCAAAGCGGGACAAGAATGTCATCAAGGAAGCCAAGAGATTTTTCAACCAAAATTACACTAATTTTCATTCTCATTACCCCGTTTATTACCCTTACCAAACGGGCTGTAAGAAATGGAGAAAGAATAATACAGATCTCAGCATAAATTTGAGATAAATCCAAATCCAAACAAATTACATTTATTTCAGGCAAAATGGAAGCAAGCCAAAAGACAAGAGTATGTAGGACATCAATGGGACAGACAAGGACCTTATATAAATCAAACAAATTAACATAAGTGAAGAGTAAGGGCAAATTACTATAACATCCAATTTTCTCAGGGTTAGAAATGAGACAAAAATAAAAAAAATTGACCGTTTTACATTGTACTCATACAATTATCCCATGCAACAAACATTAAATTTAAAAAAAATTCTTGACTTACTAGAATATACATATAATTGCAATTTTTGTCACAATCTTCCAAATTATAATAAAATCATCACCCAAAAAATGATTAATACATCCTATGTCTATAATTACTAAGAAGCCAAATATGTCATTGTTGCTTTAACTCTTCAATTCATCTCAAATACCCATGTTGAGTCCTTCACATATATGATATGGGCATGAGCAATTTATTTTGGAGCAAAATTAAGGAATATATTTATGAAGAATAAAACTCAAAACCCAAATGATTAATGTAAGCAACCAATAGAAAAAAATAATATTAATAATAACTCAATAGAAAAAATTAGGAGATTGAGAAAAGAAATATTACCTATGCTTGTGGAAAGTGTTCACTTTAGGAGAAGGATGGTGCTTCTTGGGCAAACCTTTATTAGTTTGAGTGAGTTCATTGAACAAGAAATGAGCAGAAGGAGCTTGCTTAAGAGTAACAATATAAATACCAGTTACTTCATCTTGATTAATTTGGCAAAAAGCAACATTCTTTAACAAAAACAACAAGAACAAGAACAAATGCAAGAAAGTAACAATATTTCTCCCCATTTAAGCAAAAATCCAGAAGAAAGATGAGATCTTTGAGTCAAAAAGGCTAGTAAACCCAGAAACTGAAAGTACCCTCCATTTTATTGTAGGAAATAGTGATGTTTATAAAGGAAGGAGGGAAGTAGAAATGGGAAGAGTGTGAAATTTTTTATGGGAGACAGGAAAAGTCAGGAATTGGGTCAATTAAATTAATAGCAAAAGCAAGTTTTTTGCACTGATAATAAGTGCACCAGCACATACATACACAATTATACACTGACTAGTGGAAATAAGCTAATGTGAATGGGGGAAGAAAGGAAAATAAAGAAAAGGATGGTGAATTGAGAAAAGAGAAGAGAAGGCAAGTGCAGATTTGGATTGTGGGGGGTCAGGGGTGGGTTCTTTGTTCCTTTCTTTATGTCATGTGGCAGAGATTTTGAAAAGAAAAATCCTCCATTTCTCTTGTACTGTTATAGCTTATAGGCTTGTAGCCTTCACACCGCCCAAAAAGACATTAGCATTAAGTTCCTAATTGTATATACAAATAATTTGGATGAGACAAGGGTATATTTATACGGATTTTGCACCATATTTATTTTAATTGAAATGGATATGAGTAAAATATAGTGGGTAAGGATGATATAGATATGAGGTTTTATCTATCTCATATCCACTCACTCCGCTCCACACTTACTTGCATTATATTTATGAATTTACAATATTAAATTAATTTTTAATATTTTTATTTAAAATTAATACATTATTGAAAAAAATTTAAGTATATTAATATGATCTAATTACACTGCTTAGTTTATTAAAATTAGATATATAATTTGTATGTGTACGAACCATGATCTTGAAAGCAGGACTCTATTCCTTCACAAGATGATTGGGAAATCCCCTAAAATCTCCCAAACAAGTGAAAGTTATTCTTTGTATTTGTATGACCAATGAGAGGCCGCCACGCATGGGGTTGTAGCTGACTCTACACGAAAAGTTAAGGAAACCACGTACAGAATGACAATGATAATATTCAAAGGTTAAGTGAGACATTTCCCTTAGTACTATTAGGGCTCTTGAGCTCCAAGTCAATCCTGAGATATAAATTCTCTCTTAGCTTGTTTATTACTAACCCCGCGAGCAAATTCTCAAATATTAGATTTCAAGAGAGTTGAACAAAACTTATTGTGACCAAACATCAGCATTAAACAACTTGTAAATACCCTAGTACGGCAAAGAGTATTCATTAAGGCCTGATTCCATAAACAAACTCTAGTTAAGTTCCTCTAAGCTAAAGTAACAATGCACTTGGAATTTAGCTTCCTAGGTACTCATTTTATACTCTCACTAGCTTAAGCGTTGGAGCAGGTCCTCAAAGAACATCTTTGAGCCCTAGTAAAACTAGCTACACATGCATATAAGGTCATTGGAATGGTCTTATTGCAAAAGGAACAAGATAGTAAAGTCAAGTCTCTCAACCAGTAAACTATACCTCGAACAAACAACTTTAACACTAAACATACTTAGTGTTAACTTTATATTAGAAAGCCACATAAAACATATAAACGGATATTGATATTTGTGTTGTAAATCCCATTTACAACTCATAAAAATAATCTTGTAACAGTTCTAAATTTTTAATTTCTAAATAAAACCCAAAAAATAAAAGACGGAAGGAAATTCAAATCTTACTAGAAACAAAACTAATTAGTAAGGGAGGGAAATTTTTCTAACTTTAAATCCCTAACTAATCTTTATTCGGGTAATTCTACTTGCAAAGCCCAACTTAATTAGCCTAAAAGTGAGTGTAAAGGTATCATTAAGCTCGAGTTTGGGAACAATAAGTACCTATATTAGTTGATTGGTGCTAATACTATTATAATAATCATAATTGACCAATTCAGTGTAATGCATAGAAATTAATATTATACAACTCCTTTGCAACGTTTGTTTTTTCACGCGGTCCAATACACTAATTGCATTTTTACTATCTCTAGTTATCTACATTAAAAAAGTATAAAAACTTGATATTAATAATCTTTGCATCGAGACGAATCAAACAAGATCTCGCTTGACTATATTTTAACTTATGGATTAAAAATTAATCTCAAATTAAGTGAAATAAGTAAATAGTGTAAGTATTTCTAATGTTGCAATTAAATTGGAACGGAGGAAGTATTATACATATAAAATATGTCAACAACTAAGTTCAAAAATAATAATTTTATATTTATATATTATTATTATTTTATTAATATTATTATTATTATTATTATTATTATTATTATTATTATTATTATTATTATTATTATTATTATTATCATTATTATTAATATTTTTTAATATTTTTTATTTTTTATTATTATTATTTGTTTTATCGTAATCCATTTCATAGAAAGAAACTTTACAAGAAGTTGGTAAGGAGTCGATCAACAAACTGAGCATATACACCCTTCTGCATACAAAAAGTTAGTATGTGGAAGATCTACGCCTTATATTTTGTGTTACTTGAGTTACTCAAAGAAAACGATGCAATCCTTAAAAACAGGTCAAGTGCGTCTGTGCCTAACTCTCCGAGAGTGGAGAAAGTAAAGAAGTGAATTTTTAGCCATTCTCCTCACACTTAGCAGTGTATTTCTTCCCTTTTCATTCTACGACATTGGCTAAAGAACCTCCAATTACATTCACACAAGCATATTTGCCATGAATCCACTTAAACAGTAGGAGATTCGTCTACCTAAGATCTTTCCCCGTCTCTAACAAAAATCCCATAGTTGCCTCCTTACAGTCTGAAACCCCAGATTTGCAGTAGATATCCACAAGCATGTCCCAACCCAAATTGTACTGAAACTTCACGCTAACCTCACAGGAGCATGTCCCATCAATTATTATTATTATTATTATTATTATTATTATTATTATTATTATTATTATTATTATTATTTTTATTATTATTAAAAAATTTTAGGTAGGTATATAGAATTGCTATAATAAATCATATAAATACTTTACCTAATTTAACTCTAATATTAAAAAAAATCAGATTCTAAATCAGGTAGGATTGTTATGTAATTAATTATCGTCCACTAAAATATCTCCATTCATCAAAACTCTTAAAAGATGACATTTGTCTTTTTTCAACATTTTTATTAGTATATATGATATAATTTGGATAGATTTTGACAGCTTGGTGAAATTTAGTAAATCAAACACAATTTAATTAAACTATATATATATATATATATATATATATATATATATATATATATATATATATATATATATATATATATATATATATACACATACACATACACATACACATATACATATACATATATATATACATATACATATATATATACATATACATATATATATACATATATATATATATATACACACACACACACAAACACACACACACACATACATATATATATATATATATATATATATATATATATATATATATATATATATATATATATATATATATATATATATATATATATATATATATATATATATATATATATATATATATATATATATATATATATATTTATATATATATATATTTATATATATTTATATATATATATATATTTAAAATGAGAAGAGTGAGAAGAATTTTTGTTTGATTTTTGTTTGGTTATTATATATACAAAAAAAGATACTATATTATAAATTAAGAACATTTTAAAAATTATTTCATAGTTATCTTTTTGTGTAACATAATTACTTTTATAATTATGAGTTTTTGGCTCAATCATGACCATAAATTTTTTTTATTTTAGTGAAAACAAGGTGTAGAATCCTTCTTACCCTTCTCACTTTCAATCTCTTCTCAATGGATCCCTCCCTTATATATATATATATATATATATATATAAACTAACGTTTGAATTAGTAAATATACTTCTATATACCATTGGTTATTTTTATACTCCTTATTATATTCAAACCTAATAATTGGTAATATTGTAGCATGTTATTTTGGGACCCAAATAAAGATTATAGTCAAACATCTGTTTAGCCGTTGAGAACTGGAGGGCGAAAGATATCGGGTCCCATTAAGATGTAATTAACATAGGCGAATATTAAATGCAACTTATTCTTCTTTAAGATTTCTTGCAACGACTTTATATACTATTATTTCAGATATAAAGAAAATAGTCTAAATAAATTAATTATATATTTAACATATTTGCTTTTAGTTACATCTCTTTGTCTACTTGACTAGGGACATAGTAGTTAGAGTCGTCTTATTCATGTTTTAGATGATTGATATTTTCTCGCTTACTTGTTGGTTTTTGTTTTTTGTTTTTTACATATCATTCTTTTACTTGTTTTACTATTTAATTATTTTTTAATTTATACATTTATTTATTTATTTTTAATTTATTAGTGTTGTTCAATATTGACTTGCGGTTTTAGCTTCACTCAGTCATTTTCGTAGCAGATATCTCTCTTTTTAAGGATTGTTCTCGAGCCGAGAGACTCTATGGCCGCATCCTCCTTTATGGGAATGTGTTGCTGCCTTCCTTCCCTTCCTAGACCCTGATCATAGTTCCTAAGAACGGGATACACTGAGTACGATGATGATGATACTCACTTTTAGTTATTTTATATTAAAGTATCACTTTACATTTTATAATTGACCCATTAGATATTGAATCACACACTGTAGTTGTTTAAAAAAATCATTTTGTACTTGTTTTACCGAAAGAAAATCTTCTACAAGAGGTCATGGTCAACAATCTAGTATCCCGCATAAAATCAGGGTTGAAGGAGAGGTCGTGGGCATACCACTCTCGTACCCTCTCGACAGGGAGAGTAGAAGGAATGCGCGAAATCAAGATAGAATGAGAGAAGATGCCATCACAACCACAACACAAACAAGTTTGACTAGGATTGAGGCAAAAGAAAAATAAAAACTAAATCGGTAACAGAGAACAAAAAAAGACTAACTTAAAGTAAAAAGGGTAAGTGGGAGGGAAAATAAGACACGGATACGACGCCTCTAACTACTTTGGCCCTCATCAAGTCCTTAGAGAAGTGCAGTTTGCACAAATCAATTTTCAACTGCTCCTCCCATGTTCTCTTAGGTCAACCTCAACTTCTCTTACATTCTACTATGAGTCTTTCCACCATTCTTACGGGTGTGTCAACAATCTTTATCTTCATATGTCCAAAATTCAAATCATTTCAACTTATTTTCACGTAACTTCTCCGATACAAAGGCAACCCTCACCTCTCTCTTGCCTCTTGATTCTAATCTTTTCCATCCTTGTAAGCCCATACATCCACTTCAATCATAATATGTTTTTTTGAATGAAGGATCTACAATAGAAAACCTCAATTCCTATACAGAAAATCCCATACATTATATACTTTTTTTATTTTAAAAATAAGTTATAGCATTCTCAAGTCCCAACTTACAAAAACAAGTTGACACTTCTCTACTTGGGAAAATATTGTTATTTGACATTCTTTTCGTTCATTAAATATGCATTATTTCAAATTTTATGATTTTTTTTTGTTTATCAATTTAGTACATAAAAATTTGTTTTGAAGACATTTTTTTCAGAAATTACTCCTAGTGGCAATGTCACATAACTTATATTTTATATACTTTGCTTCCACATTGTAGCATTTCTATGGAAATTTTGGTTTTAATATGTACACATCAGTTATAATTTTTTATATTTAAATTATCTGACGTCATTTTATAAAATAGTATTTATACATGATATAATATGATATAATTCCTTTCATTTTCCCCTCACATTTACTTTTTGCACAGTTAAAATAACTAAATTTCAATACTGCATATATGCATAATAAAAAACATATATTGAAGCGACTCTAACAATATCTCATGTGAATATATGATATTGTATTTTTTATAAATCTCTCAAAAACCTTAGCCAAATATTTATTACTTAAAATGTAATATTCTAAATGAGAAGGACATTATAGAACGGATCTTGAGTATGACATACAATTTATGTGAAACTCTATAAAATTGATAGATATATATTTAAGGAGTACTATGTTTTTATTATTCATTTTCCTATAATAGATATTTTAAAGATTCAAATTATGCGCAAAAATTAATTTATTAGATAAATATAAAGTTAGTGTAAAATATATGGGGACAACAATATATTTTAATAAAGTTTGTGGAAAATATGTGAGAACCATGAGCAATATAAAAATATTAAAATGAACTGAAGATAGTGGAAAATATTTGAAGATTATAAGCATAATTAAAATATTAAAAGAGGATGAACAAGGATAATTATATCCAAAATTTGTGATATAAATAGAAAAATTATCTATGAGAACAACAAATAAAACAAGCCATTCTGCTTTCTACTTATGCACATGAAGAGTGAGAGTTGGGAAACCCTTCCTAAAAGGTGTGCTCCTCTCTCATGTTGATGCACATTAAGGGGGTGGTTCTCTTATTTTGTGGTACTGATTTGTATTATTTTTATTTCTGAATTAATGAAAATTTTCATTTTCCAAAAGAAAATAAAACAAGCCAAAATAGCAAATGGAAACAATTTTATGAAATCGAGAGAGAGTAATAAGTTAACTTCCTATTTCGTGATTAGTATAGCTTAGTAGGTTAACTACATATGATAAGATGATTTTCACCTTTTAATTTTTAATCAAGGATATAACATAATTTTAGTTCAAATAATTCAGTCCAACATCACAAAATTCGAAGAACAGAATTAACATAATATGATAACTCAAACTCAAAACCTAATATAGGAGGATTACTATTTAACCACTTTCTATATCTCATATTAGTAGATAATAGTATAGAGTCGACCGAACAGCGTGCTAAATCAATTAATTGTTTGTTGTCTGTTATATGTTACACAATTTACTAGTGTTTTTAATCAATAACCTCAAACCCCAATCATAATCTAAACAAGTACAACCCAAATTTCATTATGTAGTGTTTGGGAATAAATATTTCATTTCAAATTATGGATTTCAATTATGAAATGAATGAAGAATTTGAGAATGACAAGGTCTGGGTAGTCATTCTCAAATTCTCAACTTTAACTACTTTAAAAATAATGGAGGAATTTGATTCAAATCCAAATTTGAAAATTTTTGATTTGTCAAACAATAAACTTAAGTCAATTCTAAATTTTCAAATGAAATCATCATTCCTAAACATGGCATAATATTTTTACAATAATAATGCATTACAAATATGTTACAAGATGAAATCTACACTATTTCCAATCCTTTGTTTATAGCCTTGAACTCTTCTTGAATCACCAAAGTAACAATGAAGATATGGTTGCGACAATCAATGTAGTCACTCGGAAACTTGATATAAGTAGAAGACATTCATACACTTTCCTATTGTGATATTTCTCCCACAAAAGTGCTTGGGATGATGCTGAAATTTACAATGAGATACAATCTACACAACAATATCCTAACACAAAGGAGATTGCAATAGCAAAGACAAGTATAACAATGGATTAATGACTTTGATGATATTGAGAGTTAATTACTCTCTCATTATTATCTCATGCAAGGAAGAACAATAATGAGAGAATTCTTTAAAGAGAAAAATCAGAAAATAATATGGATAATGGGGATAGAATGCCCCTTAGCATACTCCCGCTATTTATAGAGACGAGTACCAAACAATGCCTTCTTATGAAACAAGTATGTTTCATCAAACAAAGCATTTGAATCAAAAGAATGATTCACCAATGCTTATTAGTGAAACATAGTGAATGTTTCATCAGAAATAACTTCTAATCAGAAGTTAATGACCATTAGTGATGATTGAACTTAAACAACACTAACCAAATAAACGAAAAAAATCGCGAAAAATAACAAACAACAGACATGGTCACATGGATGAGTCGCCGCCCCAAGCGATGAGGCGTCGCCTAAAAGCCAACTCGGCTTTGGGTTCTGTCCCTAATTAAAGTTCAGCAATCATTAAGTGACGACTCATCGCTTGGGGACCAAAAAGTCGGCTATTTCCACTGATTTTCAATTTCCTGATTTCTTTATAAGACATATTTTGGACTTATAATATATTGTATAATATTGTTTCATTACTATACTTAGTACGTAATGTATATAAATAAAGGTCTATATATTCTAAATGTTCAACAAATATTCCATTATCTTTAATGTCACGTTAATTGTTGGATCAACTTTTATATTGTCCTGTATTAAAATAGTCTCTCCTTTGTTTGCATCTTAATTTTTCTGATGAGTTAACTGGGCATCTTTTCTGTCTTTGTACCTAAAGAAAATGACTTTTCCCAGCATAAGAAGGTGGGCAAAGCATGAAAGAAAAGGCAGCCACTACCACCTAGCCAGCCATTTCAATGTTACACAACGTCATCGTCCCTTTTACTAACGAGTAGTCCTCCTTAATTCTGTTCCTTAAAATTTGCCACATATCGTATGGATTATATTATTTTACTCGGTATCTCGCTAAAAAGTAGGATTTGTGGGTGCCTCATATTATATTAATTATTTTACTCAGTATCTCGCTAAACAGAAGGGTCTGTGGTGAAAGACAAACATGCGATTTCTATACCATTTCAAAAGAGGTGGTAGGAGGAATATGATCAAAAAAACCCCAAAAAAAGAGAGTGAGTCATGCATAGAAAATACAAGGTATTTGACTTATTTACTTTAAAAACTCACAAAAAATAATTAAAGAGACAAAATATAATAACGAACTAGTACTTATCAATTGTCACTTTTGACTTTTTTTTATGTTACTTTTTATCCATTTAAAATAACACCATTTAATTTAAATATATGAGATTTTTTAAATGAAATTATGCTATTTGAGAGAGAGTGCATAGAGGGTTTATTTAAGGGTAAATATTAATATTTTTTTTGTTAGGAATAAGATTGAAGAATTTCCCACAGACAAGAAACAAGGAATATAATTAATATAACAATAACTAAAAAGTGTACTTATTAATTAACATAAATATACATGTAAACAATTATTTTAACTGATATATTGATTTGTGAAATCGATCATAATCTTGTAAGATCAAGGCTTTGATCGAAATTTGTTGTTGCATTAAATAGCATAAAAATATTAAAATGTAAAAAGATAATAAAAATTAGTGGTACATGACGGATTCAACTAATTCATATTGATTATAATTTTAATACAATGTTAAACTAGTGTGATAGATATGGTGTTCTTTTTACATTATCTTCATTTAAATATTTTTTATATATATAGTTAGTCAAACAAAATGAATTCTAAATAAATCAAAATAATAAAATTTAGGTAAGAAGAACAAAATGGACAAGTGTACGTATTTTTCTTTGTCCTTTCTTTGGAAGGATACGGGTATGATATATTTTCTATCTTTCTTCCTCTTCGAATTTCGACTTATAAGGAATACCAAATTGATGACTATAACTATTACTTCTAAACAAAATGGACCATACACTAGTGGAAAAAACCTCATTTGCTGCGGTTTTTTGGCCATAATATGTTGCGGTTTTGGCCCCAAGCATTAGTAATAGCAGCAGATGGCCTATTGTAAATGTTGCGGTTTAATACCGCAGCAGAAAAGTGAACCATATGCTGCGGGCCTCCCTATGTAGCAAATCATGATGCGGAAATAAAAATAATTTGGGTTTTGAATACTTGATTTGTATTAAATAATAATGAGAGGTAGTACCTCTATTTATACAAGTAATAAGGACTAAAATAAAGAAACAAAATATTTTGGGTTTTGAATACTTGGTTTGTATTAAATAATAATGAGAGGTACTACCTTTGTTTTATACAAGTAATAAGGACTAAAATAAGGAAACAAAATATTACGAAATATTAAACTTTAGGAAACTAAATCACAATAATATAAAATATAAAATATAAAATATAATATTATACTAATATTTCATTTTCTTACACTCCCCCTCAAGTTTGGTCTTGAGATCACCGAGACCGAACTTGCCAACAATATTCTTCAACGCTTTAGTGCCAATTGCCTTGAATAGAAAATCCGCTAGTCGATCTTTTGATTTTACAAATGAAATTTTGATAATCTCTTCTGCGAATTTTTCATAATTGATTTTCAACTTTTCGGATTGAGACAAAAGGTCATGAAATAAAACGGGTTGGTTTATTTTATTATTTGGGTCAAAGACTTGGACTTTGGGTTTGTGGGTTTTATAAGAAGGGATATTTAGTAAGATTTGGGAGGGAAATTTGAGGCGTGGGTCATGAATGAGTAATTTGGGTAGGTTTTCTTTTTGAATTTTTGGTTTTTGTCTTTTGTGTACAAAAGCAAGTATGTGAAAGATTTTCTTAGGGATTAAACGCGTGAATTCAAACACATCAAGTAAATAAGAAGAGGAAAATACTAGAGAAAAATAGAACGAACAAGAACGCACAATAAAAAATACAAGAACAAGCAGGATCACATATATTAATACTCATTCTGTCCTTTGAATTTGCTACACAATATAAAAAATTTACTCTTCGATTTGTGCTATGTAGTTATTAGCTAGTTAACTATATATGTTTGTTTAGTTATTAGCTAGTTAGGTGTGCTAGGAATATGTTAAGATGCTAGCTACTTAGAACATCTCCTATGAGATGTCCAAGTGAGATGCTCCAATATCATCTTTTGGTAAGGCACATTATATTTTTAAAGAAAATTGTTATTATTGTGGATGATCTTAGTCGTGTTGCAATTAGTTTGTAATAGGTACATAACTACATGTGAAATACAAACTACAAACACTTATCTCAAGTCATAGTCCAATTTAACATAAAATAAACCAAATGCATGATTAAAAATCTCCAAATAAAACATTACAATCAACCTTCATCAAGGACCCACACCCATATTTTTACCTTCGTTTCATGGCTCTAAAATTTTAAATCCCTAATCAAGTTAAATTTTCTCTAATGAAGTTATAAGGGAACAACTCTAGACTTAAAATTCTTCAGAGTTAATCAACAAATGAGATTATTGCAAAAAATTGATGAATCATAGAAAGTATTCTCTGTTGAACATTTAGAATATATAAACTTAGATTTATATATACTACATATTTAATATAGTAGTGGGACTAAAATAAATATATTATAAGTCCAAATTAATGCCTCAAAGTAATAACGCAAAGGCATAAAATACAGGAAAACGACGACTCGTTGTGGGCTAGACGACGAGTCGTCGCCTGGTTGCTGAATTAACATTTTTGGGCAGAATGTAAAGCTGACTCGGCTTTACAGGAAACGCAGACTCAACGTTTGGGTGACGACTCGTCGCCAAGCCACTGTCCTGTTTTCGCATTTTTTATTCGTTTTAACCGGTTTTGTTTGTTAGTGTTGTTTTGATTAAAACACTACTAATGATGAATTAACTTTTGGTTGGAAGTTAATTGCAATTGCTTTGTTTTGATGAATCATTACTTTGATTCATAAGCCTTGCATAGTGAAACACTTTTGTTTCAAAAGGAGGTGTTGTTTGATGCATTGCTCTATATATAGGGGATGGATGCCAAGGGACATTTTATCCTATCTCCATATCAGTTTTGATTTCTATCTTAAAAATACTTTTATTCTTGTTCTTCCTTTCATGAGATAATATTGAAGGAGTAATTGACTCTTAATATTCTCAAAATTTTTAATTCACCACAATACTTGTATATACTATTGTAGTCTCCTTGTGCTAGGATTTTGTTGTGTAGATTGTATCTTATTGTGAATTTGATCTATCATCTCAAGCACCTTTGTGGGAAAAATATCAAGTTTCCAAACGACTTTTTTTATTGTCGCAATCATATCTTTATCGTCCCCTTGGTGATTCAACAAGAGTTCAAAACCATATACAAAGAATTACAAATAGATTATTTATCTTGTAACACATATTTATTGTAATGCCCTGAATTTTTCTCTGTGGCATAATTTCCATTTTATTCATCTTTCTAGTTACTTTTCTTTAAGTCTAGTTTTTAATTTAAAATAATTTATTATGATATTATTTGTGGATTATTATAACTATCTCTTTTATGCTTTATAATGTGATTTAAAAGGAGCGTAAGTTATTATTATTATTATTATTATTATTATTATTATTATTATTATTATTATTATTATTATTATTATTATTATTATTATTGTTGTTGTTGTTGTTGTCGTCGTGTTAATATATTATTTTCATTAAATTTATGTACTACTATTATATGTCCTAGGTTATTTATTTTTGGACCAACTTGTGGTAACAAGTTTTAAATTAGGATGACTAAATATATTTTTTTTTTAGTACACTATTATCATGATAAGCTTTTAAAATTAGTGTTTAATTAGGTTAATTGATTCTAATTTATGCTTAATTAATTGGTACATTCTAGAATGGAATGAATGCATGAACATCCTTCAAATCTTTTCATTTTCTTTTCTTCAAGTTGATTGAACTTCCTAATGCTCATAAATTCTCAACCATTATGAAGAGTCTTTTGGGATGGTTTTTCCCCTCCTATAAATACTAGCCTATTGTTATGGAAATTTTCATTCATTCATAAACTAGCTCATAAACTTTCTTTCTCTCATTCTTTTCTCTCAAAATAAAAAAAAAAGAATACTTGCTTTATTTTTCTTCAAGTGTCAAAATATTATCATATTTTTGGGTAACTTTTGAAGACTTATTTTGAATTATTCAAGCTTACTTCAAGGAATTTATTTTGCAAATTATTTGGGAGATTTTCTTGGAGTTTTCTTTAATCTTCTAAAGATTATTACTTTCCTCCATTATCCAGGTAACTAGATTTTTCTTCACTTAGTTTCTTAATTAAACATAGAAGTCTTGTTTAGAATTAATTAAAATTTAAATTGATTAATTCGGTTTTATATAGTAAATTTTGCTTTAATTATTTTCGTGCATATATTATTGTTATTTTAATCTTCTATGATGTGTTATAACATAGATTAAATTAGGATTGGTTAAAATTTATTTTCGTGATTTGAATAATTTTATTTTAAATTATTATGAAAATCTGGAAAATCTACACTTTTTATTAATAGTAATTTGGCTGTAATTTATTGATTTTAATTTATTTTCACATTATTTTAACACTAAAATATGTTACAATCAGTAGGTAATAGTGTAAATTGATTTTGATGAATTTGGATTTAATTTTACAAAATTATTATTTAATGATGGCTTAAACTACTTAATTTGAATTTTGTGAATTAATTAAGGTTAAGAGGAATTAAAACCTGATTTAATTTATTAATTTATTATTTTTGGTCATGTACCTAATTGCTTGGTTATGTGTTAATTTCATGTACTACTTATTTATTTAATTAGATAGTTTATGACCATTTGTTGTTAAAGTCATGTAAATAGAGAACTTGACTTTGGCATTGACTTCGACCTTGACCATTTACTTTTGTTGACTATTATAATGGCTATGTGATTTTATTTTGATGGTTTATAAAACTGTTTTGTTGCTTGTCGACAAGTTTATACTTAAGAATAAAATAACATTGTCTGTAGTATATTCTTGCCAAGAGTTGTAGTAAGGTGTATTCTTGATTAAGTTCGAATTATCCTTATTCCAAACTCAGACATTACAACTTAAACTGTATGATTTTGATCTTGATTGGTTTTGAACTACTCCTTTGGAGTTTTGGTATTTTGGAAATGGTCATTGTGGCCTTTGGGTTCTTAAGGGTAAATCCATAGTGGTTCCTTATGAACATTTGATTTGGTTTTGGAATTTGACTTTTGGGTTCTTAAGGGTAAATCCATAGTGGTTCCTTATGAACATTGGTTTTGTTGTTATTTGGAAATCGTTGGGTAAGTCCATAGTGGTTCCTTCGATTGGACAGCACATCTATAGTAGATTGGTTTTAGATTTAGTTGTCGTTCTCGTTATGCTGGATCTTCGGAAAACGAGAGAGATTGGCCATTCTTAGACAGGGTTATATCATTGTGGTTGACCCGAGGTTCGCCCTGACTTTATCTAGGCTTAATGGGCCGCGAATTTGTGCACTGCGTCTGTTCCAAGTACGACTTGAAAATATTGTTAACTTGGTTTTTGTTAAATTGTTTTGGAAAAATTATCCTTGGTTTTAATTGATTTGGTTATCCTACTTTGGTATTAATTGAATTGATCAACATTATTTGACTCTATCGGTTTGGCTTGTATGGTTGGATCGTTGTTAATTGATTTGCATTTTAATTAAGCCTCACATTAGTTCTTTGTTTAAATTTGAACCTTGGTGTTAAGGACAGTCTAGTTACTGGCCACTAAGTGGTAATTTGCTGTTTAGTTGTTGCAGGTGATGATTGAATTCACTCGGAGCAACTGGGGAATAAGACTGAGAGAGTGTAGGGTTACCTAGAACATTAAGTTGAAGTTTAGATGTTTTATCTTTTTATTTATGGGAGTGTTTTACTCTCTGGATTATTATGTAATGAATTTTGATTTAGTTTATTCGAAGTTATAAAATAGTGACCCAACTTAGTGTATTGTTTCCGCCAATACATTCTATATTAAGACGGGTCATTACAGTTGGTATCAGAGCTGAACGATTCCGAGGCTTGCTTGAGTAAGTTACTTGGAATCGAAGCAATTGACTTGACCATAGAGAGAGGATTACTTGGGTAGTAAGAAATGGGAATTGCTTTTAGAAAAGCAAGGAAGTATGTAAGACTACATATAAATTTCTGTTTTTGTAGGATTCCTCCTAGAAGATGAACCTCTGCTTAATGATACTGGTGCTACTACTTCTTTCATCTCTTCTTTCTTTATTGAAAAAGCCAAGTTGAACTCTTCTATGTCTGTTAAATCTGTGATCTCCCTTCCTAATGGGGAGAAAATTTCTTGTCATCGCGCTTTTCGAAGCGTTCCTGTTATCATTAACGAGGTAGAATTGACTGCAAATCTTAAAGAGTTCCCCATGGACGAATTCGATGTGATATTCGGCATGGATTGGTTGAAGGAATACCGAGCTGTATTCCATTGTAGGGATGAGAAGGTGGTATTGAGAAACCATAAAGGGGAGAGAGTTTCTTATTCTAACACCAAAGCAAAGCCTGGTGTGAAGATCATCTCTGCTATAAAGATGATGAAAATACAAAGGAAAGGGAATGAAGTTTTCTTGTGCAAAGTGACTGAAGTCTCCGAAGGCGTTAAGCTTGAAGACATTCCCATTGTCAGAAACTATCCAGATGTATTTCCCGAAGAATTACCTGGAATCCCTCCCGAAAGAGATGTAGAATTTGGGATTGATTTGATTCCAGGTACCGCTCCTATTTCTAAACCCCCCTATAGAATGGCACCCTCAGAAATGCAAGAGTTAAAGACTCAGTTGCAAGAGCTTATCGATAAGGGTTTTATAAGGCCCAGTGCTTCTCCTTGGGGTGCTCCAGTTCTATTTGTGAAGAAGAAAGATGGTAGTATGCGGCTGTGTATTGACTACCGTGAACTGAACAAGGTAACTATCAAAAATAGATATCCCTTGCCAAGAATTGACGATCTTTTTGATCAATTAAAGGGCGCGGGTGTCTTTTCTAAAATTGACCTTAGGTCTGGTTACCATCAGATCCCTGTGAGGGAAGATGATATTCAAAAGACGGCTTTCCGGACTAGATATGGGCATTATGAATTTGTCGTCATGCCCTTCGGTCTTACGAATGCCCCTGCTGTGTTTATGGACCAGATGAATAGGTCCTTTCACGAGTTGTTGGATGAATGTGTAGTTGTCTTCATTGACGACATCTTGGTATTCTCGAAGGATGAAGAAGAGCATGTTAAACATCTAGAAATGGTGTTAAACATTCTCAGGAAGCAGAAATGGTTTGCCAAGTTCTCAAAATGTGAATTCTGGCTTAAGAAAGTGGCATTTCTAGGCCATGTTATTAGCAAGGAAGGTGTGAAGGTTGATCCAACGAAGATTAAAGCTATTATAGAATGGGCAAGTCCCTCTAGTGTAACTGAAGTTCGGAGTTTTCTAGGACTTGCAGGCTATTATCGAAGGTTTGTGCATAACTTCTCTATTATTGCTCAACCTTTGACAAAATTGATGAAGAAAGACTGCAAGTTTAGATGGTCCGAAGAGTGCGAAAAGGCTTTTCAGTTATTGAAAGAAAAGCTCACATCTGCTCCTGTCTTAGTCTTGCCGATAGAAGGAGAGGAGTATGAGGTGTTCAGTGATGCCTCGAAGAGTGGACTAGGGTGTGTGTTGATGCAACGGGGTAAGGTTATTGCCTATGCTTCAAGGCAATTAAAAGTTCATGAGAAGAATTACCCTACGCATGATCTTGAATTGGCTGCAGTGGTGTTTGCATTAAAGATTTGGCGACACTATTTATATGGTGTTTCGTGCAAGATTTACACTGATCATAAAAGCCTCAAGTATATTTTCACTCAGAAAGAATTGAATATGCGTCAGAGGCGCTGGCTCGAGCTTGTCAAGGATTATGAATTGACCTTGGAGTATAAGGAAGGAAAGGCTAATAGGGTTGCTGATGCCCTGAGTCGAAAGCCTGGACCCTTGCTGAATTTTATGAAGGTTCTCTCTAAGGACTTATGTGAGGAATTCCGCAAGATGGAAATTGAAGTGGTATCATTGGGTGGGGTTAAAGCTCGCTTAAGCGCTATGAGTTCTGAGCCTGCTCTTTATGCTGAGTTAAGAGAGAAGCAACAGAATGATCCTAAGCTTCGGAAGATTCGGGCTGCAAAGGCTCAAGGACGAGCTGGGAGTTTTGATATTGCAGAGGATGGGAGTATGAAGTTCAAAGGGCGATGGTGTGTGCCTAATGATCCGATTTTGAAGAACGAAATCATGAGTGAAGCTCATAACACTCCTTATTCAGTACATCCTGGAGGTTCGAAGATGTATAAGGACCTCAAGCTAAGCTTTTGGTGGCCTTGTATGAAAAAAGAGGTTGCTGAATTTGTTGCCAAGTGTTTGGTGTGTCAGAAGGTGAAGATTGAGCATCAAAGGCCAGGTGGTTTGTTACAACCCCTTCCTATTCCAGCATGGAAGTTTGACTCCGTTTCCATGGATTTTGTGATGGGGCTTCCTAATGCCGCTGGTGGCTTGAATGCAGTGTGGGTAATAGTTGATCGCTTGACCAAGGTTGCCAGATTTATTCCTATGAAGAAGACTTGGTCAATGGAACAAATGGCGGAGGCTTATTCAAATGAAATCATAAGGTTGCATGGTGTACCTAGGGAAATTGTGTCCGATCGTGATCCCAGGTTCTTATCTCATTTCTGGTCCTCGTTACAAAAGGCTTTTGGTACTAAGTTGAAGTTGAGTACCGCTTTCCACGCTGCAACTGATGGGCAAACGGAGAGAACAATCCAGACTTTGGAAGACATGCTCCGTGCTTGTGCCCTGGAATTCCAAGGCTCGTGGGTGAAGTCTTTAAGCTTGGTAGAGTTCTCTTACAACAACAGCTATCATGCGAGCATCCAAATGGCTCCCTACGAGGCTCTTTATGGTAGGAAATGTCGTAGTCCTACTTTCTGGAGCGACATAAGTGATTCGTTGGTGTTGGGACCCGATCTTATCCAATCTACTATAGATAAGGTCAAAGTTATTCAAGCAAAGATGAAGGCTGCCCAGGATCGACAAAAGTCTTATGCCGATTTGAGTAGGAGACCTATTACTTATGATGTTGGGGATAAGGTGCTTTTGAAGGTGTCCCCAATGAAGGGAGTAATGAGATTTGGTGTGAAGGGCAAGCTCAGCCCTAAGTATGTGGGTCCTTATGAGGTACTTGAGAGGATTGGTGAAGTGGCTTATAAGTTGGCTTTGCCAGTCGAGCTATCTAAGGTTCACAATGTGTTCCATGTCTCTCAGTTACGGCGTTATCGAAGTGACCCTTCGCATGTTATAGCCGTAGAGTCGGTAGAGGTCAACCCTAATTTGACTTTCGAGGAGAAGCCAGTCAAAATCCTTGATCGTCAGGTACGTTCTCTGAGGAGAAAGGAAGTGCCATTAGTGAAAGTTTTGTGGCGTAGTCAAAAGTATGAACAAGCCACCTGGGAAACTGAGGAGTCAATGCGACTTAAGTATCCCGAGTTGTTTGTAGCCGAACAAAGGTAATTATTTCGTCCTTGTTTCGTTATCTTTCTTTTTGTAAGTTTCGAGGACGAAACTTTTTATAAGTGGGTAGGATTGTAATGCCCCGAATTTTTCTCTGTGGCATAATTTCCATTTTATTCATCTTTCTAGTTACTTTTCTTTAAGTCTAGTTTTTAATTTAAAATAATTTATTATGATATTATTTGTGGATTATTATAACTATCTCTTTTATGCTTTATAATGTGATTTAAAAGGAGCGTAAGTTATTATTATTATTATTATTATTATTATTATTATTATTATTATTATTATTATTATTATTATTATTATTATTATTATTGTTGTTGTTGTTGTTGTCGTCGTGTTAATATATTATTTTCATTAAATTTATGTACTACTATTATATGTCCTAGGTTATTTATTTTTGGACCAACTTGTGGTAACAAGTTTTAAATTAGGATGACTAAATATATTTTTTTTTTAGTACACTATTATCATGATAAGCTTTTAAAATTAGTGTTTAATTAGGTTAATTGATTCTAATTTATGCTTAATTAATTGGTACATTCTAGAATGGAATGAATGCATGAACATCCTTCAAATCTTTTCATTTTCTTTTCTTCAAGTTGATTGAACTTCCTAATGCTCATAAATTCTCAACCATTATGAAGAGTCTTTTGGGATGGTTTTTCCCCTCCTATAAATACTAGCCTATTGTTATGGAAATTTTCATTCATTCATAAACTAGCTCATAAACTTTCTTTCTCTCATTCTTTTCTCTCAAAATAAAAAAAAAAGAATACTTGCTTTATTTTTCTTCAAGTGTCAAAATATTATCATATTTTTGGGTAACTTTTGAAGACTTATTTTGAATTATTCAAGCTTACTTCAAGGAATTTATTTTGCAAATTATTTGGGAGATTTTCTTGGAGTTTTCTTTAATCTTCTAAAGATTATTACTTTCCTCCATTATCCAGGTAACTAGATTTTTCTTCACTTAGTTTCTTAATTAAACATAGAAGTCTTGTTTAGAATTAATTAAAATTTAAATTGATTAATTCGGTTTTATATAGTAAATTTTGCTTTAATTATTTTCGTGCATATATTATTGTTATTTTAATCTTCTATGATGTGTTATAACATAGATTAAATTAGGATTGGTTAAAATTTATTTTCGTGATTTGAATAATTTTATTTTAAATTATTATGAAAATCTGGAAAATCTACACTTTTTATTAATAGTAATTTGGCTGTAATTTATTGATTTTAATTTATTTTCACATTATTTTAACACTAAAATATGTTACAATCAGTAGGTAATAGTGTAAATTGATTTTGATGAATTTGGATTTAATTTTACAAAATTATTATTTAATGATGGCTTAAACTACTTAATTTGAATTTTGTGAATTAATTAAGGTTAAGAGGAATTAAAACCTGATTTAATTTATTAATTTATTATTTTTGGTCATGTACCTAATTGCTTGGTTATGTGTTAATTTCATGTACTACTTATTTATTTAATTAGATAGTTTATGACCATTTGTTGTTAAAGTCATGTAAATAGAGAACTTGACTTTGGCATTGACTTCGACCTTGACCATTTACTTTTGTTGACTATTATAATGGCTATGTGATTTTATTTTGATGGTTTATAAAACTGTTTTGTTGCTTGTCGACAAGTTTATACTTAAGAATAAAATAACATTGTCTGTAGTATATTCTTGCCAAGAGTTGTAGTAAGGTGTATTCTTGATTAAGTTCGAATTATCCTTATTCCAAACTCAGACATTACAACTTAAACTGTATGATTTTGATCTTGATTGGTTTTGAACTACTCCTTTGGAGTTTTGGTATTTTGGAAATGGTCATTGTGGCCTTTGGGTTCTTAAGGGTAAATCCATAGTGGTTCCTTATGAACATTTGATTTGGTTTTGGAATTTGACTTTTGGGTTCTTAAGGGTAAATCCATAGTGGTTCCTTATGAACATTGGTTTTGTTGTTATTTGGAAATCGTTGGGTAAGTCCATAGTGGTTCCTTCGATTGGACAGCACATCTATAGTAGATTGGTTTTAGATTTAGTTGTCGTTCTCGTTATGCTGGATCTTCGGAAAACGAGAGAGATTGGCCATTCTTAGACAGGGTTATATCATTGTGGTTGACCCGAGGTTCGCCCTGACTTTATCTAGGCTTAATGGGCCGCGAATTTGTGCACTGCGTCTGTTCCAAGTACGACTTGAAAATATTGTTAACTTGGTTTTTGTTAAATTGTTTTGGAAAAATTATCCTTGGTTTTAATTGATTTGGTTATCCTACTTTGGTATTAATTGAATTGATCAACATTATTTGACTCTATCGGTTTGGCTTGTATGGTTGGATCGTTGTTAATTGATTTGCATTTTAATTAAGCCTCACATTAGTTCTTTGTTTAAATTTGAACCTTGGTGTTAAGGACAGTCTAGTTACTGGCCACTAAGTGGTAATTTGCTGTTTAGTTGTTGCAGGTGATGATTGAATTCACTCGGAGCAACTGGGGAATAAGACTGAGAGAGTGTAGGGTTACCTAGAACATTAAGTTGAAGTTTAGATGTTTTATCTTTTTATTTATGGGAGTGTTTTACTCTCTGGATTATTATGTAATGAATTTTGATTTAGTTTATTCGAAGTTATAAAATAGTGACCCAACTTAGTGTATTGTTTCCGCCAATACATTCTATATTAAGACGGGTTGGAAGTTAATTGCAATTGCTTTGTTTTGATGAATCGTTACTTTGATTCATAAGCCTTGCATAGTGAAACACTTTTGTTTCAAAAGGAGGTGTTGTTTGATGCATTGCTCTATATATAGGGGATGGATGCCAGGGGACATTTTATCCTATCTCCATATCAGTTTTGATTTCTATCTTAAAAATACTTTTATTCTTGTTCTTCCTTTCATGAGATAATATTGAAGGAGTAATTGACTCTTAATATTCTCAAAATTTTTAATTCACCACAATACTTGTATATACTATT
The DNA here is from genome assembly GCF_026212465.1 of Amaranthus tricolor. Lineage (NCBI taxonomy): Eukaryota > Viridiplantae > Streptophyta > Magnoliopsida > Caryophyllales > Amaranthaceae > Amaranthus > Amaranthus tricolor. Next base: position 10,853,060 of record NC_080055.1, read on the forward strand.
GTAGTCTCCTTGTGCTAGGATTTTGTTGTGTAGATTGTATCTTATTGTGAATTTGATCTATCATCTCAAGCACCTTTGTGGGAAAAATATCAAGTTTCCAAACGACTTTTTTTATTGTCGCAATCATATCTTTATCGTCCCCTTGGTGATTCAACAAGAGTTCAAAACCATATACAAAGAATTACAAATAGATTATTTATCTTGTAACACATATTTATAATTCATCATTATTATAATATTTCCAGTATACAAAATTGAGAAGGTCTTAATAAATAACGATTATTTGTGAAGTTAATAAATCACTCTTATGTGGTAGAATGTGATATGGTGAGAGTTTTGTTAATTTAATATATTTTTTTGGTATTATTTATTTTAATGTTATTCTTTTTATTTTTTATGATGATTTATTAGAAATTTTTATATAAAATCATCCAAATAACCCAAATAACGTTGTACAAAATGTTCCATTACACATAGTAAAGAGAATATATACTCTACTCTATGTATGAATGATAGAAAATCAGCATTGTGGAATTGAAAATAACATGAATGGGAAATAATATCAAGTTAATTATAGTGTCTGTGACTAAATCTAACGATCCCCATTAATTACATCACTTTACCGCTGGTTTCCGGTGCCAATCATGAATCATGGAACTTTACTTTCTTTCTAGTCAAATCACATGAATAAAGATAAATAATTCTGGTCTGTGTTTTTGGCGTTTCAGATTGCCCACTTTTTAACGGCTAGAGTATGCTGTTAAATTTATTAATACATCATCATATGACTAAAAACATAAATGACGAAGTAAAGGATAATATAACCCAAGTTTGATTTAATTTTGACCCACTTATTGATTTAAAGTTTTTTTTAAGCCTTAATTTTAAATATTTTATTCATGAGTTGTTTATTTTTTATTTAGTATGAAAAATAGAAAAATATTAAATGAATTAAGTTCTTGGCATATTAATTGATTTGGCTAGAAACTAACTCATTTAATTAAATGGATTATACTAATTTGTTTCAGGTTTAAAATTTGGCATTAATTTAACTCATTTAACAAATAGATTGGGTCGGATCGATCCATTTAACTAATTGAGTCAAAAGTCTTAACCCAAGTTCATTTATTTTGAATTAGGTTCACGTTTGAATAGTAGGTCGACTAAGCTTCTGTCATTCCTAATATTTACAAATGTGAATTAATTATCAGCTATATTAGTCTCTTATCGATGATATACTTTCTATATTTTGAATTATTTGGTGAATTATGGTTATTGATACAATGACACTATTTATCTTATTTAAGCTTTTACTTTATATATATACAACAACTAATATGTAATTGTAGAAAATCATAATGCAGAAATAAAACTGATTTGGGTTTTGAATACTTAGTTTGTATTGAAAAATAATGAGAGGTACTACCTCTATTTATACAATTAATAAGGACTAAAATAAGGAAATAAAATATTACGAAATATTAAACTTAAGGAAACTAAATCACAATAATATAAAATATAAAATATAATATTATACTAATATTCCATTTTCCTACACTCCTCAAGTTTGGTCTTGGGATCATCGAGACCGAACTTGCCAAAAATATTCTTCAACGCTTCAGAGCCAATTGCTTTGAATAGAAAATCCGCTAGTCGATCTTTTGATTTTACAAATGAAATTTTGATAATCTCTTTTGTGAATTTTTCATAATTGATTTTTAACTTTTCGGAGTGAGATAAAAGGTCATGAAATAAAACGGGTTGGTTTATTTTATTATTTGTGTCAAAGATTTGGACTTTGGGTTTGTGGGTTTTATAAGAAGGGATATTTAGTAAGATTTGGGAGGGAAATTTAAGGCGTGGGTCATGAATGAGTAATTTGGGTAGGTTTACTTTTTGAATTTTTGGCTTTTGTCTTTTATGCGTACAAAAGCAAGTATATGAAATGTTTCCTGTTGCCCTGAATACATCACATTCTTTCTCAATTGCCACTTTTCTTACTTTCCCTGAAATTTGAAATTTGCTTTCCCAATTAATTTTCTACTATTAATGGCTCCTCCAAATTTGCTGTCTGAATTTCGGCCACTACTATCTGAACTTTGGTGGTGGCTACTATTTTTGCCCGGTATTTTTTGCCCTTTATTTTTCTTGTTTCTTTCTATGTTTCTCTCATTAGAATTAAGTCCCTTCTTCTCATTATTTTCAGCCTTCAACTCAGCATGACTTGTGGTGGTAGTAGAATCAGTGACACCTAGCAAATTACTCGTACCTTTGTTGAGAATTTTTGAGTTTTCTTTTAAATCTTTGTTTTTGTTTGTTTTCTGGGTTTTTTTTTTCTGAGGATTAAATCCCGATGATGTCTTTTTTACCATACTTCTCCCCCTCGCGACCTCACGCTGAATGGTCTCATCAACGGGAGGTAGCGGAACTGGTCCGAGAATGAAGTGGATTCTTATCCATAAATCTCAAGCGGAGGTAGTGTAGTCAGGAAAATATTCTACAAGGTCTCGATCGATATTGTTGATGATCCATGAGATCACCATATAATCATTTTGGACCCATTGTGGATTTGTGGTGGATGGAGAGATAACGGTGATATGGTTGAGCCTCCCCTGATGAACGATTTCTGTTTTCATTTGTGTACGCCACGTGGTGTAATTTTGCTAGTTTAATTTTTCAATTTGGATTGGTTGTTCAAGCTTTTGGGTCATTTTTTGAAAAAGTTGGAACATTTGCTCAATTTGTGCCATGAAAAAATGGTCCAGGTTTGGTTTTGTTTTTGATTTGGTTTGATTTGATTGGTTTTGTTTTGATTTGTTTTTTGTTTGGATCGATTTTGGTCGATTCTGATCAATGATAAAATACCGATAGAGTTCTTTCGTCCAAGAAAACCTTACGGCTTTGATAGCATGTAGAAAATTATAATGCGGAAATAAGACTGATTTGGATTTTGAATATTTGGTTTGTATTGAATAATAATGAGAGGTAATACCTCTACAAGTAATAAGGACTAAAATAAGGAAACAAAATATTACGAAATATTAAACTTAAGGAAACTAAATCACAATAATATAAAATATAAAATAATATTATACTAATATTCCACTGTCCTACAATAATACTAAATATAATAAAATGGGATGGTGTCTAAATCGTCTAATCACATACTTTCTTAATATCAACTTTTTGTAATTTTTAGTTGATAATTCAATGTAAAAATCATAAAAAATGATTCATGAAAAGCCAAATATTTAGCAAATATAATGAAACATAGGAAATATATTGTTAGTTAAAATGTTACTACTATTATTTAAACAAAATTTGTAAACATAATTATATAGTATTTTTTTAAATCAACTTAAGAAAAAAAATGAAACTCGTGGTTATAACTTAAGATATGTTATATACTCAATATTTATTAACTTGTGCTCACCAAGAGAAAATTTAGGTTTTGATCCGCAAAAGCTAATGCAAATTATTTGATTAAAAATTATGGTAAAATTTAATGGTGATTTGAGTGCACAATGCATGTGTGCATTCATGTGTGACTTATGGGATGGAATCCTATGGAGTAAGTTAATGGGTGTATTAAGTTGGTGACTTAATGTGTGTGATTGATAATAAAGTTTAAGTGTTGCTTTGAATGTATTGAGTTACATGTGTGTTAATGAGTACTTAAACATGGGATTTATGATGAATGAAGTAAATGAGGAGTTTGGTAATCCAAGAGTCACCTGCACTAGGATGCTCGAATTAGGCACTTATCGAAGCCTCAATGCCTTGAACGAGCACCCAAAACAGAAGCAATCAGAAGGCCAGCCTGCAGCATGCTCGAACGAGCACATAGGTGCCTCGAACGAGCACTTTGAGGATCAGCAGACAGAGGCTCACAGAAGGATCTGCTCGAACGAGCAGTAGGTCCAGCAACTTTGGATTCTGTTTTGTTCGACTTCTTGGTGTCCTAGGAGCTGTTACTTATAATTTATTCCTAGCATTAATGTTGTATGCTCAGTAATTCTTATTAGCCCTACAAATTTGTGATGTCATTAGCTCTCTAATTCCTAGCATTAATGTTGTATGCTCAGTAATTCTTATTAGCCCTACAAAATAGTGATGTCATTAGCTCTCTAAAACACGTTAAACGTAAACCCCAAGCCTAAACACATAACCTTTGCGTTCTCTTAGATCATTTGTAATACTTCATTGTAAGAGTTGTATTTTTCAATTGGTATAATATAAACAAGACACTACACACCACGGAGGACGTAGTTATCATTGAGTGAACTTCCTTAAATCTTTGTGTTCTTTTGCATTTGTTTTAATTTCTTTAAACATTGTCATAGTCATTGAAATTACAATCGGTTCATCAAGTTACTTCATACGTTGCAATCTTGATAACATTAGAGGTAAAGTTTTATGCTTAGACTCCAACCAAGCAATTATTTCACATCCCCACATGGAAGTCACATGTAAATTAATGAAGACTAAGAATAACAATCTATAAAAATGGTTAAATTTCTCGTAAAATATTTGGTTTGAAAAGAATTAATTGGGAAACGGCTATAACAACATAACAACTTTATAAGTGCTAACGGTCTTCATTCTGTTGCTTTCATGCTTTAACTCTGTTTTCCTAGGCCCGCAGTTTTTAACTTAGTAAATACTCTCTCCGTTCTTTTTTGATCTTTCATTTTGGATTTTTTACACCTATTAAGAAAGATAGAATCTTTGGGTTGTAGTGGGTATTATTTTAATTAAATAGTAGTGTGAAGTAATGATTGTATTGGAAGTATGAGATTGTAGTGGATATTATTTTAATTAAATAGTAGTGTGAAGTAATGATTGTATTGAAAGTATGAGAAAGAAAATAATTATAAATAAAAGAAAAGGGGTACATCAAAAAAAAAGAGGGGGTTTTAAGGGGTAAAAGTGGGATAAAAACTTTCTAAAAATAGAAAGTATTCTAAAGTGGAAGAACTTTTGAAACTACCCGTTATAGTAATGTAGAAGATCAAAAAAGAACGGAGGGAGTATATATCATTCGGTACACATTAAATGAAATTCTACGGTAATCGATAAAATTAGAGAAGGTCTTAATAAATAATAGTTATTTAAGAGATTAATAAATTACCTTTAAATGATAGTATTTAATAAGGTGAGAGTTTTTATTTATTTAATTTATCTTTTTTAGTTTTATTTATTTTATTATTATTCTTTTATCTTTTTATATTAATTTACAAATCAATATGATTGATTAGGAAATCTAGGTCTGTATTATTACTATGCATGAATAGTTGTAGGGATCCGGCTTTGGTATGAGTTTTTTAGGTTCAAGTTTTCAACTTAAGAAATTTATTCAGCTCATTACATTAGTTAGTTTTTATTTTCAGATTGATTTAACCCAATCTATATTACAAGGAGAATAGAAACCCACAAAAAATAATTGGGAAAAATTTTGTTTATCCCATAAGTAAACTTTGTTTATCTATCTAAGGTAGTATTGCGGATATAAAGATAATACATATCTCATTTAATATTCAACTACTATCTATTAAAAATATATTTAATTTTTATCAAATCATTAATTATCGGTTCATTAAATCAATTAATATTCTCACTTTTTATTCTCATTTCTTTACATCTCTTGAACTCGAACAATTAATATTGGAGTTTTGTTGATGGACGCTCTAGGGGCATTTGTTAAGCCGTATCTAAGGAATTGTAAAATCAATTTAATATGGAGTAGTAAACTTAAATATATTTAAAATTTTTAATTTATATACATTAGATGTATTACCTAATATAGTATAAAATTTAAAATTTAACACATATAAGAGATGAAAAAAAAAGGAAAGAGAGATCAAAGGTAAGTAGGGGTGTGCTGTACAAAATGAGACTGGACCAGCAGTCCGAAACGGAACTGGAATCGGTTGAGAGCGGACCTAAACCGGACCGGACTGATTGCATCCGGTCCAGGCTCTAGGTCTTACTTATTTTTCATTTCGGGTTTTCGGTTTGGTCTATTCTAAACCAGGAAAAATCCGGGTTAGACCGGATGAGACCGAATATATATAAAAGTAATTTTGAAGGTGAATAATATTTAGGATTTTTACGTATATACTTATTGGAAGGGCTTTATATTTTTTATTTATAATACAAAATAATTTTTTAACTCAAATATTTTAAGTTTATAATAATTAATTTGCTAAATTACTTTGAAATCTTCCAATTTTTAAAATTTATTTTTGGTATCAAAAATTACTTCTGGTCTACCCGGATTGGACCGGGACAAAATCAGGACCGGAGCGGATTGAACTGGTCCTATTTCCGGTCTTAAAATATTCCAAATTACGATCTTTCGGTCCAACGGGTTTTAGCTGGTCTGGTCCGAATTTGGACGGGTGAACATCCCTAAAGGTAAGTCTCTATCCTTTATTTAGAAAGGAATGGAAGAGAAGATATGGGAAGGTAAAAGAATAAAGGGAATATATATTTCCATCTTTTCAACCTTGAAGAGATCAAAAAAAATACACAATTCGTAAACATCGCCACCCTTTTTATTTTATCGTCACCTCTATTTTAATGAATTGACGATATTACCCCTGAACTATAATAATAATAATAATAATAATAATAATGATAATAATAATAATAATAATAATAATCCTAGACTTTAATAATAATAATAATAATAATAATAATAATAATAATAATAATAATAATAATAATAATAATATTTTAAAAAAAATATTTAAAGGGGTGAGTCGCACAAAACCCGCGACTCGGTCGCGGCTCAGTCGCACGTTTTGTGCGACCAAGCCGCGGCCGAGTCGCAGATTTTGTGCAACTCAGCCTTTTAAATGTTTTATTTTTTCCAAAATAATTTTTTTAAATATTATTTTTGTTATTATTATTATTATTATTATTATTATTATTATTATTGTTTTTTAAAAATATTATTTTTATTTATTATCATTATTATTATTGTTATTATTATTATTATTATTATTATTATTATTATTATTATTATTATTATTATTATTATTATTATTATTATTATTATTTTTATTATTATTATTATTATTATTATTATTATTATTATTATTATTATTATTATTATTTTTATTATTATTATTATTATTATTATTATTATTATTATTATTATTATTATTATTATTATTCTTAAAAAATTAAAAATATTATTTTTATTATAATAATAATAATTATTATTATTATTGTTATAATAATAATAATAATAATAATATTTTAAAAAAAATAAAGGGGTGAGTCGCGCGCGACTGAGCAGCGGCTCAGTCGCACAAAACCTTTAAATTTTTTTTTTTATTTTTTAAAATTTTTTTAAAATATTATTTTATTTATTATTATTATTATTATTGTTATTATTATTATTATTATTATTATTATTATTATTATTATTATTATTTTTAAATATTATTTTTATTTTTATTATCATTATTATTATTATTATTATTATTATTATTATTATTGTTATTTGAAGTCCAGGGACATTTTTGTCATTTCATTAATATAGGGGTGGCGATAAATTAAAAAGAGTGACAATATTTAACAATACCCAAAAATTAACCATAACCATGTCATCCCTCTCAATCCCTGTTCTCCCTTTTGTTTCTCAAATGAAGAGATTAAAAAAAAAAAGGTAAGTCTCTAACCTTTTATTGTTTTCATTTATTTTTGTAACAGTTTTAAAAGCATATGGTTGAGGTTCAATATCTATAAATACATTTCATAAAAAATATATAATAAAAATATATACATCGAGATAGATCCAACAAAATCCACATAAATATATCTGAACTCGTAGATATCCATAAAAAATCATGTATAAAAATCTCTCCTTAAATAAAATATTTCCTGTGAGTTATTGAAAACATTAAAGAATAACATAATACACAAATTATTGTTTGAAACGATCAATCACATCTTACATTAATGAAATAAATCAGCTATTACTTCATATCATTAAAATAGGAACTCTTGATTTAAAGTCATTTCACTAAATTACAAAAAATTGTGTAAAATAATTAATTAAATTTGAGTTGCACTCGATTTGTTATTAACACAGACTTATCTTTAATTGAAGTCTAAACTCTCAAAATGACCCAAATCCAAATCAACCCGAGTATAATGCAGAATATTTGAAAAAAAATAAGATTTTTTAATAACTTTAATCAAAAAATAAGCATTGGCCAAACTTTATTCCCAAAATAAGCGTCTTTGATCCCAAAGCTAGGCTCGGTACGTAATCGCTATTACTAACAGCGAGTATAAAGAAATAGTCGAAATTTTAGTCAAGCTATATGTCGCTGTTATTGACAGCGAAATAAGGCTTTGACTAATCAATGGTCAAGTCGTTGTTAGTAACAGCGACTTTAGGCTTAGAAAGAATCTAAAGGGTGCCGCTCCTTTTGCATTTATCACGGATTATAAAGAATCTGCCCCTACATAAAGCTCACTAATTTCAATTTAAAATGTTTTTTCTTTTTCCTTGTCCTTAGAGTGAATGGATTATAGGCAAAAGTAGCATCTATCATGTAATCTAGTTCCACTTGTAATTAATCTTTTATCTTTATATAAAATATTAGTTTGAAGGGGTCCAAAGAAATGCTTTGGATCTTCCTTGGTATGCTTACCTTATTTTTATCCTTTTGCTAATTTACCTTAAAACACTAACGTCCCGTTTAGTAATAGATATTAAATAGTACTAATGATAATGAAAAGTTCGGTAGAAATATCTCTTAAGAAGTTTAATGATGATGCTTATTCTTGTTCAACAATCTTCTTTTCTTTACAAAATTCATTTCAATTCATTATCATTTTAAAATGCTGTATTATATGCTAATTAAAAATCACAAATTTTTGGCTCACAATTTTTTTATGATCAAACTTTCACATGATACATATCATGAAAATTTATACAATACATTACTCTCAATTTAAGCATTTAATACCGATTATTAAATGTATAATAATTATTTTATTTGATGTGGGATTACCAACAAATATTCTACATATGTAAAGACATTGAGGGATAGTATAGTGTAATTTTCTTTTGTTTTATTATGTCAAATATTGTCATCATAAAACAAAATATGATACCGATTACACGTATACAGGGATAGTAAAACAAAATTAGTGAGCTTTATATAGGGGCAGATTCTTTGTAATCCGTGATAAATGTAAAAGGAGCGGCACCCTTTAGATTGTTTCTAAGCCTAAAATCGCTGTTACTAACAACGACTTGACCATTAATCAGTCAAAGCCTTATTTCGCTGTTAGTAACAGCGTCATATAGCTTGACTAAAATTTTGACCATTTCTTTATACTCGCTGTTAGTAACAACGATTACGTACCGAGCCTAGTTTTGGTGCCAAAGATGCTTATTTTGAGAATAAAATTTAGCCAAAGCTTATTTTTTGATTAAAGTTATTAAAAAGTCTTATTTTTTTTCAAATATCCGTATAATGCACTTGAAGAGTTGGACTTAAATCACAGTAATTCTACTATCAACAATTGCTAAACATAAATTGTTGTGACAAATACTCTCTTCAAAATATGCATTAGATATAACTAATTAGTCTAATTAATACAAATTAAAAAGAAAATAAGAATGTATGATTCTTGTTTTGAGGTCTTCTTTTTAAGATACGTTCTCTCACAAGAATAGCTAATTTGTAAAAATAGTTAAGAACATCTGGATTCCCATTCTTTTCGTTAATTTTTGTGAGAGGCCGTCTCTTTAAGAAACCATTTCTAATTGGGCTGACCTATTATAAATTTTTTAAATTATTATAAGTATGCATTATGAATTATGTAAGTAGACATTTAAGATATTAAAAGTAGGCATTAAGGATACAGTAAATAAGCATTAAGAATACGATAAGTAGACATTAATAATACAATAAGTAGGTATTAATCATTAATGGTTGGGCTTGAGATACGTCTCTCAAAGAAACGGTTTCTCCATAGACTAGTTAATTCTAATTTCATCCTTGCTAGTGGCTACATGTTTTTTAAATCAAATTATAATTTATTTATTTACAATTTGTAAAACAGTTAAAAATATCTACAAAAATGTCTAAAAATTATCTTCTCATACAAAGAATTTTTTTTTCTTCATAAGATTTCTGGTAGAAGCTTTACAAACCAAAAAGCCCACTCCCAAACTAACAACCCAAATACCCACATCAACGGCCCATCTAACTCCTTCCATATCCATGTCAATCTCCATCGTCTGATCATCAATGTCATCAAAATCATCACCACCGTTAGATCTAGTTTCTACCTCACCACAACAGCAACAATCTCCCACACCTAGTCCCTCTCTCTCCACGTCATCATCCACGTCACACTCCCTCTCCTCTAGAATATCTTCCAGTTTCATGTCAAATTTCTTCATGCAAAACCTTTTTTTCTTCACCACTACTTTCTCCTTTAAAACGACATCGTTTTGCGCAGTGGCAAAAACCTCAATTTCTTTAACACCAAACAACTCGTTTTTATCCAGCAAGCTTCTACACTCCATTGTTAATCCATTAACGTCGTGTTTCCGGAAAACTCCGCGGAGAAACTTTTTGTTGCCGAGGTGGACTTCGAAATTAAGGCCATTAGTAACCGAAGCGGAGTCATTAGAAGAGAAAACGACGTCGTTGTTGGAATCAATAAGGTTGCGATGAAGTGATAAAAAAGCGGGAGAATCAGGGAGGAATTTCGAACCGTTGATTTTTAGGAGAGTGTTGTTGATGCGAGGGAGGAAAACGAAGGTGAGATATTCCGGTAGGAGGGAATTTGATTTGGTGGAATTTGAGGAGAGAGAAAAACGAAGTGAGATGGTTTTCAGGTGAAGAAAGTAGTTTTTATGGTGGTATTCCGTTGTACGGCACATTGTATGATTGATTGTTTAGGGATTGTGAACTCGTTGATTTAGGGTTATGAAATTTGGGGTTGATTTAGGGTTTGAAATTTTGGAGAGGGTTTTTAAATGTTGAGAGAGGCTTGAAGGATGGAAGAAATTGGGACTTGGAACCTTCTGTTTTGGAGGAAATCAATGGGAGGGTTCGCACACGGTTTCGTATGGTGGGCACGACAAAATAATAAAACTGCAAAACTTGTTTCGTAATTTACATTTTTCCAATGTTCTTTAATCATTTACTTATAAAAGTTTTATACTCCCTCCTATTCAGCTCATGTGTCCCATTTACTTTTGAGACACCGTTTATTTATCACTTTTAAATTGCATTTTATTATTAATCTATAAGTTAAAACATAGCCATGTGGGATCTTATTTGATTTGTTTTAATGTAAAGATTATTAATATCAACTTTTTATAATTTTCAATTATACATAACTCGATATATTAAGAATTGAATAAGTGCATTGGATAGAGTGCATAAAGTAAATGGGACATTTAAGATGAATAGGAGGGAGTATGATACTATTTTATTATATGATTACCTTAATTCTTTAATTGCTCAATTTTAAATTATAAATGTGATTAATAAATGATTACTCTAAGTCTAAAAATTAATTATTTTAAAATTATAAGTAATTGCCTTAATATTATAAGTAATTATTTTAAAATAGCAATTATGCATTAGGATAACTCTATGAAATGATGTAATTTATATTTTCTAGAGGAGGTCTTAGTAAACAATAGTGATTAGTAAAGTTAACAAATCACTCTTATGTGATACAAATTGATAGGATGAAATTTTATGATATTAAATTTACCTTTTTAATTTGGTTTATTTTATTATTAATTTTTTTTATTTTTGTTGTTATTTACAAATAACAGTTATTAATTATAAATTATTATATTTTTTTAATTAAAAATTGTGTTAAAATATGGTAATATGAGAAGATAAGAACATCATGAATTCTTAACTCTTGTTGAGTTGACACATAACAGTTCATACTTGCCTACATGAGTTGTATACTTGGTATTGCAAAGTTGCAAACTTGCAATTGAATAGATTGCAACATCGGAGTAAATTTTGTCGGTATAAAACTACTCCTCTGAAATTTTATTTAAATTATTTAATCACATACTTTTATAATATTAACTTTTTATAATATTCAGATATGCATGATATGTAATACTCCCTCCTATTCATCTTAAGTGTCCCATTTACTTTATGCACTCTATCCAATGCACTTATTTAATTTGTAATATATTGAGTTATGTATAATTAAAAATTATAAAAAGTTGATATTAATAATCTTTACATCAAAACGAATCAAATAAGATCCCACTTGACTATGTTTTAACTTATAGATTAATAATAAAATGCAATTTAAGAGTGATAAATGAATAGTGTCTCAAAAGTAAATAGGACACCTAAGATGAATAGGAGGAAGTATATAAATAATTAAAATAATATATTAAATTATGTAAAAAAATCAAATATAATAAGCATAAAGGAATAAAGAAAATATTCAAGAAACTATCGAAAATGAAGAAGTTATAAAGGACATAGGGAGTAGTACCCTCGTAATTATAGCATAATATTTCTATAATTTAAATAAATAAGTAGTATAATTATAATATAAACGTTTCCTGTCATTTAACATTTATTTTTAATTTAAATTGTTTTGTTCTTACTTACTTTTTCATCTTTTCTTTTATTTTAATTTCATTTGTGTATATGTGAAATATAAGTAATAAATTATTCTAGCAAAAAATCATCTGAAAAGATTAGATTAGTGTTAAACTGGAAGAAAATAATAAGGTTAGAGGAAGATTTGACAATATTTATCTGGGAAGGTTGAAGAAGGACTGAACATGCATTAAGAATGTTGGTGCATGAGAAGGTTACGTACGGTTATGAAGACACTTGTTCATTGTTGGAGATTATTACAAGCTAGTGGGACATGTATTAACAGAAGAAACAAAGAGCGCCATTTAAACTAGAGGAAAAACCACTAAAGAAAACGAGAAATCAAAATGTCAAAGACAGCAACAGTGGCGTGCAAGGGAATTTTAAAGACCGATGAAATAGCAGAAGGAACATTTTACATGCATAATGATGGACTATAAATATACTTCATGGGGGACATAAAAAAGGTAACTAAATTCTACTATTGAGAGATATACAAAGAACTCTTAAGTAATTTATTGCAAGAGTTAATACAATTGAACTTCAAGGACCCACATTGATTTTCAGAAGAACATTAAATAGCACAATCATAAATACAAGAGAGAAATTATAACTGTTCTGATTAATCCTTAATAGAACATTTATTAGATACTAAGAATATTATCCAGTAATCATCTTCTTCATTAAGACCTCATGTCAAAATACGTCATAAGTACTAATGCACTTGATTGCCATTGTGCTCCTGGAATGAGCTATTAGGCAAACTGTTTTAGAATGATACTGACTTGGGCTCGCAGAGTGTAACACCCTGAGATTTTCCTGACGTCATTAATTAATATTTTAATAATTTTTGAGTATTTTACAATTATATTAAATTAATTTTGGAGTAGTGTTAATAATTCATTTCATACACGAATTTAAATATTAACATATATTTATATAAAAAATACAATTACGATTCTATATAAAGGGGTTCGAATTAAAATAATTATTTTATTTAAAATGTGTGAGCATATAAAGGTGAGTTTCTTAGTTAGGCCTCGCAAGAAAATAAACCTAGGTAAATAAATAAATAAATAAATAAATGTACAAATAATATAAAAGGATGGGTTAAGGTCGTGAGTACTCCTTCACTCACTCACAAAGAAGCACGCCGTCACTCCGTTCCTTCTCTTCTCTCTTTCTCCCTCCTCCCTCCTCCCTCACTGTGACCAAGAGCAGCCGGCAGCCACCAGCACAGCTGCGCCTCTTCTCCTCCTCCACAAGCAACAGCCGACTCCTCCCCGTCCTCCACAGGTAGCAGACGGCAGCAACTGGTCTTGCTCCACCACCTGGCAGCAACAACTGCTGCTTTGCGTGCCCCAAACAGCAGCAAGCCACTGTGACGCAGCCCCCGAAGCCAACGCAGCTTCTTCCTCCACCTTTGTGCTCCACACCACCACAACAACCACCTATACCCTCACCCATTTCTAGTTCCCCTTTGTGAGCCATCTCCTCTTTTTCTAATTTATTTTCTAGCTTTTGATTGGAGTTTTATTAAGTGTATTGAGTTTGATGTTGGTTGTGTTAATTCCACTGAATCTTTTTGTGGATAAGAATTTGATTGATGAATTGAACATGTTTATGACTAGGGTTTGGATTTAGAAATGAAATCACTAATGATGTGTGTTTTATGCTATATTTTGGGTGATGTGATGATTGATTAAATAACCTTAAAAGTTGTTTTGAAACTTAGTCGATTGATTGTTGTTGTGATAATTAGTAATGGTGATAATTGTAGCTAAGTATGGAAGTGATTTTGGTTGTTAAATTGAAAATAATAGTTGTTAATTGTTGTGGTTTGATTATTGCGAACTACAAGTACCCTTATTAGGTTGTCATTGAAGTCATAATGCATAATGTTAGTAAGGCTATGAACATAGTGTCAACTTGTCGAGAATTATTAAAGTTACTTGTTATGATGTCTTGATTATAGTTCTTCCTAACCTTGAAGAATATAATAGGTGATATTGCGATGTGATAAACTTAAGATTCGTCATTGTCATCATATTAGCACTACATTAACATCGCAAGATTTAAGTGTGAATTGATATGTTATCTTAAAGTAACGTGGATCGATATAACTCAAATTGGTTGATGTAAAGGAATGATTCACACGATCCTTTTTTCTCTTAAATTGATGGAAAGACTTATGTTGTGTTGAGTTAATGATTTTGACTTGTATTGAATGAGTTGTGTGCGTGCTAAAGTAATCGGAACTCATGTTGAATGGGTGATAGCGGTTACTTTGGTATTTAGTTTGGTATGGCAAAGTAGTTAAGGGAACTTATTAGTTCTACTCATAACTGCTATAGGTGCCCATTTTGTAAGAGGAAAGCAGCGCCTTAGTCGGGTGATTTTGTGACTTCTGATCGTGCAGTGACGCTTACAGGTACGTACATGCAGTAACTAACCCTCATATGCCATTTCCTTTAAGAAATTATTGTTTATTGTGATAATATTTAGTGTATCGAAACTATGAGGTGCTAGTGAGAAAACTTTATATATGAAGGGCCATCGATTATGAAATCCCTGAGCTTAGAATAGTTTAGAGAATGAGAGTGTTAGTAGAAGGCGGGGACCACCCCCTTATTTATTTAAGAATTAGATTATGCTTTAATTGGAGTTAGAATGACTCCTTTATAGGTGAATTTCATATTTTGTTGAGTGGCTCAGTAGGTTTTGGCGTGCTGCTATCCCACTAATCCCAGGGCGCTCATCAATAGTTGAAAGTGAAAGTTATTGCCATCTGATAAAGTATTAGATTATGATTAGCTGGCGTGACTCAACTGGATTATGTCCGGTTGATTTAGTAGTCCCCTAGGTGAGGTTCGACGGGACCACCGTAAGGGGGGTATGAGCATGCTTGGGTCATTGGGCGCCAGGTGGCCGATACCGCCCCTTGATCGAGGTGTTACCATGCGGGCCTTGCAAACCCTAATATGGTGGCCTCTTCACTGGTTTAGTACCCCAGTGTGTTAGTTTTTCCTGAAGGTAGGACCCGAGAGGGTCAGTTGAAGGGGGCATGAGCTCATACTTTGCCATGGGCGCCGAGTAGCCGATAACGCCCTTGGCCGTGTCACTATGCCAAGAAGTAGAGAAAAGATCCACTGGTAGAAAACTATTCAGTGATAGAAAGTTTATTCATTGATCGAAAGTTATTTAATGATGGAAGGTTCATTCTTTGGTAGAAAGCTTACGCGTTGATAGAACGTTTACTCATTAATAGTACATCTACTTATTGATAGAATAGTTTATGCTATTGAGAAGTGTGCCTAAGTTAAGTTACCTCAAGGGTATTACAGACTATGATCACACTTACCTTAAGATAGACAAGCTCTATAAGGTCATGTGTTAAGTATTCTGTTAATGCCTTGGTCGAGTTGATACTATGCGTGTTTTTCACGAGTTTATGTTTGAAAAGAGGAGCGTGAAGACCTGCATTTTACCAAGAACACATGGTTCGGGTTGGAAAGAACGTAATGAAATTAAGAAGTATAAGTGGCCGATAAACGGTTACTATTTGTGCTTGTGTCTTATGAAATCATCTTATGTTGTTTTATAATATAATGTTATCTAGTAGTTGGCCTTATTATATTTGATGCTAGTTACTGACGTGTACGTGTTTGCATTTATGTTTGATTGTTGATGACATTCTATGATTGCCCTGCTATGACACATTGACCTTTGGTCTAATGTCGAACAGCAGGAGAATCATAGACAGGCGTAACAGGTATTGGAGCTTCTTTTGCATTGCCTTGCATTGGGGGAGAGTGATGAGGGCGAAGCATAACCTGTGGCATACCCTTATCTTTCGATTTTGTAGCTCTTGTTATCTTTTGTAAACTTTGGTTGTATGTGTTTTGTTATGAGGCCTTGTGTCCTCCCTTGTATAATTGTATTTTCGCTGTGTAGTTTATAATTCTGTATAGTTTTAAGGAGTTAAGTCTTTTTAAAACGCAAACGTCGACACTGGAACCACGATCCATGCTTGGCATGTTGATTTGAGAAGCTGGCGACGAATCATTTCGCCGTGACATAGTTTTGATAGGCCGTTGGTGCCTTTACTTTATTAGCTTCTAAATAACTTTTGTTTTTCTACAAAGGCGCACACACTCAACTTTTTAAAGTTAATAACTTAATATCTAGAATTTATCCAAATTAATTTCATATTTTCTTTTATGTAACACCCGAATTTCCTCCCGTCCTTTACGATTTTGGTTTCATTAAGGGGTCGGAAATTCAGGGGTGTTACACAGAGGGTTCCCGGAAAAACATTTCGGGCTCTTCTAACCCCTTATTGCATTTTACAGGAACAAGATATCTTTTCAGGCGATCTTATTGCATAACTTGGCAAGATAGCAAAAACAGACTTCCACATCACTAGCATTAGTTTCTGATTAATCCTAGATCAAAGGATTAAGTTCATAATTAATTGTTCCAGAAAAGCAAACAAGAACAATTTGTAAATTTAGTTTGTCTTTTAATTGATTTATTTCTTCTAATTACTTGTTATTTATCTTATGTGCCTACTTTTCCTATAATATTTACACAAGGTCACAAGCTTCTCTTGTGAGATACCGTTTCTCGGTGAGACGACCTTAAATAAGAAGTCTGTATACTCATACTTTGTATTATTAAACTATTTATGTATCTCACAGTGAAACTGTCTCTTATAAAAATGTGTATTGACATAAGTGATGTGCAATTCACTGATTCCATCTAGCACACGACACGAGAAACTTTCAAATTTCGACCCGAAGACCCAATCGTAACCCGAAGACCCGAACCCCTTTCCAAATTCAACCCCGAGCCCGCGAGGCCCGAATTCCTCAATCTAGTTGGTTTATGGCCATACCTGATTTCTGAAACTTCACATTTCCAACAGAGAGCGATGGCAACCGGCTCTCCCCCAATGCTTACCAACTTCATGGGTACCCCCCTTTCTTCCCTTTCTATAACTTCGAGTAAGTCATTGTAAGTAGTTCATATTTTATTTTACTTAACCTTTTAATCTTGGGTTTTTGATATTGTGAATAATTTGCTCTCTCTTTTTTTTTTTCCTCCAGATGTACCAGATTGAATTCAAGAAACTTACAGTCTTCAAGGATATTTTGTGATTATTCCTGCTTTGAAGTAAGTATATGTATCTTCTGGCTTAGTGTCAATGCAGCTTTTTGTTTGTAATTTTTAATAATTCCACATGAATATTGAATTAGCTGTCTTTGTTTGTTAATGTTATTTGTTTTTGGGTCGATTAAGAAAGGAATTAACCTCGCCTTACCTTGAATTAGGGTTATTTTTTGGGTTTAATGGTGAAATAAGAAGCACTCTAGAGCATAAAGATTCAATCTTTATCCGTACAACACCCACGAACAACGGTAGGGGTGTTCTACGTAATGAAACAGCTTACTTCTATGAACTAGAATTGAAAAAATAAGAAATAAAGCAATGAACAAAGACACAAAAAAATTACGAGGTTTATCCAATGTGGGCTAAGTCCTTGGTGGTGGTTATTTTGATTGTATTATAGAGAATAACAATGGAGTTCTTCTAGAACTCATACAATAAAGGTATTACACTTAGAGAGGAAGAGAAGAGAAAGAAGAGGGTTTGTGTTTGGCATAGGGTTAGAATAATTCTATGTATGAGTGTAGAGACTTCTATTTATACTAGAAGTACCATGCTAATCACAGGGAAATAGCCCATAACAAAACAATATGTGACCAACTGTAAAACAGAAGCCGCAGCAGAAACAAGGGAGCATCGCTGAAGGTCTTTCGACCTCTTGGTCGACACAAGCGGAGAGGCTGCCTGGTCGAGCGGTGAAGACATTAGCCTTCTGATCTTGATCTTCAGCAGCAGGAGAACCCCCTTTCATTACCTCATCAACTACACATCTTCAAGTAGTCCTATACACCATCATACACGATCACACATGCAAGCATCAAGCTTCCTTCATGGAGCACTCAAATCACACCAACTCTAACAATCTCCACCTTGACTTGAGTCTACCCAAGTCACACTTCCTTCTAGACACTCCTTCCAACACACTACTAATCAATGGAACAACTAACAACCACGAAAATACCGTCTACTGGCTTTACATCAAGCAAGGTTCCAAACCAACCTAGTCCATGCAAAAAGTGAACTTATTGGTGCGCAAAGGCTTTGTCATCATGTCGGTTGGATTGTTATTTGTGCTTATCTTCACTAAGCCCAATTTCTTGTGCTCAACTTCATCTTGAATGAAATTGTACGTGATGTCAATGTGCTTGATCGTCTCACGATGTGCTCAATTTCACCAAGTAGCATTCCATAGCAACGACTTCAGCCCAAAATCTCTTGCTTAACTTAGCTTGTATGATCATACTTCTAGTCCTTTCCAACAAATTATTGTTCATCCTTTCCGCTACAATATTTTGTTGAGGCCTTCCAACACATGTTCTATGCCTCATTATACCCTCCTTGGTACAATATTGAAGAAACTTCTTATCAACAAACTCAAGACCATTGTCTGTTCTCAATGTCTTGATGCTTTTCTCGGTTTTCTTTTCAATCATGGTCTTCTAATCAATGAAGACATCAAATACATCATCCTTGTGCTTGATGAAATAGCACCAAACCTTCCTTGAACAGTTATCAATGAGAGTGTTGTGTTGGCTTTGCCAACTTCTTGGGTTGCGGGCGGAAAAAGCGGACGTGGGGACTAAGCAAATAGCTGCACCAACCAAGTAAAGTCTTCTTAGAAGGCCCCCAAAGATCGAAATGTATGTAATTAAGAATTTGTTTGGTCTTGTGGATAGTCGGCTTGAAACTCACCCTCTTGTGTTTATCATAAACACAATGTTTGAAAAAACCCAGGTTTCTTTGCTTCTTACCTCCAAACAAGCATTGCTTGCTCAACTCATGCATGCCTCTTTCCCCCATGTGACCCAACCTCAAGTGCCAAAGTTTGGTTTCTTCATCAGACATAACACTAGTTGAGACATTCATAGAGCCGGAGATAATTGAACCCTCTAAAGCATACAAACTCCCATTCATCTACCCCTTCATCACAACTATTGAACCACTATTGACCATCATCACACCACCTTGACAATTAATCCTACAACTATTCATAGGTAGTGAAGAGATCAAGTTCTTCTTTAACCCTGTAACATGCCTAACATCGGTTAAAGTCCTCATCATACCATTAAACATCTTCATTTGAACACTCTCAACACCAACAACCTTGCAAGTTGCATTGTTGCCCATGGTGTTATTTCCTCCATCTAACCTTTCATAGGTAATGAAGAGATCTTTGTTGGGTGTCATATGAAAGGAACACCCAGAGTCAAGATTCCACTCATTTTCACACCCGTACTCATGTGTGGCAACCAAAACGCCACCATTATCACTACCATTCACATAGCTAGCTTCGGTATTGCTAGAACCCTCCTTAGACCTCTCATCATCATTGAAATGCTTCTTTTTTCATTTCCAGCAATTCTTCTTGATGTGACCCTTAAACTTGCAATAGTTGCAAGTCTTGTTCTTGTTTGGTCCGCTAGACTTGAACCTACCTTTTCCCTTGTTCCCTGTACCATAAGTAGATACCTTTTCATTATCCTACCCCTCACAAACAAGCCATTATTTGAAGTGCTAGATGATTTATGTGACAATTGGGTATCAATCAAGTCCCTTTAAGTCAATGCATTCGTGACATCATCACTACTCAAATTATTTCTACCATAAAGCATGGATTATGTAAAGTGCTTATAAGATGGTGATAAGGAACACAACAAATATATAGCCAAGCCCTCATCATCAAGTTTCACATTAATATTTTGCAAATCGATGACAATAAAGTAGAATTCATCAAGATGATGTTTTAAGGGTTTACCTTCCTTCAAAAGAAGATCGTAGAGTCTACTCTACAAGAGTAGCCGGTTGGTTACACTCTTTGCCGTGTAAAGGGACTCCAACTTCTCTCATATCCCCTTTGAGGTTACCTTCTTCGCAACTTCTCTCAATACTTAATTTGAAAGACAGTTGCATAGCCGACAATGCTTTTGCATCCATCTCTTCCCATTATCCTTCATTTAATCCAACGTGTTTCTTTTGTTCACCATCAAGAGCCTTATGCACTCGATTTTGTATCAATATTGCCTTCATTTTGACTTGCCACAGCCAAATTTAATACTCTCGTCAAGCTTTTCAATATCTGGCTCCATTGAAGGCATGTTTTAACAAGTTTACACTCTCAAACACTCCTAAACACCACTAAATACCTTAGGCTCTGATACCAATTGAAATAAGAAGCACTCTAGGGCATAAAGATTCGATCTTTATCCCTACAACACCCAAGAACAATGGTAGGGGTGTTCTATGTAATAGAGCAACTTACTTCGATGCACTATAAAGAAAACAATAAGAAATAAAACAATAAAAAACGACATAAAAAATTTACGAGATTCACCCAACATGGGCTATTTCCTCGGTGGTGTTTATCTTGATAGTATTATAGAGAATAACAATAACGTTCTTCAAAAACTCATACAATGGAGATGTTACACTTAGAGTAGAAGAGAAGAAGAGAAAAAGAGAAGAGGGTTTGTGCTTGGCTTAGGGTTAGAATAATTCTATGTATGAGTGTGGAGGCTTCTATTTATGCTAGAAGTAACATGCTAATGATAGGGCAAAAGCCCATAACAAAACAATATGTGACCAGCCGTAAAATAGAAGCCGCAACAGAATCAGGGGAGCGTCGCTGAAGGTCACTCGACCTCTTGCTCGACTCGAGTAGAGAGGCTGCCTGGTCGAGCGGTGAAGGCAATAGTCTTCTAATCTTCAGCAGCAACATGCAACAAGTAACACAGAACCCCTTTCCATTACCTCATCAAGTACACAGTTCTAAGTAGTCCCATACACCATCATACATGATTACACATGCAAGTATCAAGTTTCCCTCATGGTGCACTTAAGTCACACGAACTCTAACAAATGAATTTATGGAATGAGTCAGCTAGTCTTTTTTATTGACACCAATCTTTCTTGTTTTTGCTTTGATGTAAATGTTGGAGTTGTTTCTGCTCATAAAAGTAAGTTGTTACATCACACACAACACCTCTACCATTGTTCTTGGGTGTTGTAGGGATAAAGTTTGAATCTTTATGCCCTAGAGTGCTTGTTATTTCAATTGGTATCATAGCCTAAGGTATTTGGTGGTGTTTGGGAGTGTTTGAGAGTGTAAGCTTGTTGAAACATGTCTTCAATGAAGCTAGATATTGAAAAGTTTGATAGGAGTGTTAACTTTGGCTTGTGGCAAGTCAAAATGAAGGCAATATTGATACAAAATGGGGTGCATAAGCTCTTGATGGAGAAGAGAAGAAACTGATTTGAGTGAAGAAAAATGGGAAAGGATGGATGTAAATGCATTGTAGGCTGTACAACTTTGTCTTTTAGATGAAGTATTGAGAGAAGTTGTGAAGGAGGTCACCTCAAAGGGGATATGTGAGAAGTTGGAGTCTTTTTACATGACAAATAGTGTAACCAACCAGCTACTCTTGAAGAGTAGACTCTACGATCTTTACTTGGAGGAAGGTAAACCCTTAAAAACTCATCTTTATGAATTCTACTCTGTTGTAATGGATTTGCAAAATATTAATGTGAAACTTGATGATGAGGACTTGGCTATATATTTATTGTGTCCTTGCCACCATCTTACAAGCACTGTTGAGAGACCTTGCTTTATGATATTGATGATTTGAGTAGTGATGATGTTAAGAATGCATTGACCCCAAGGGACTTAATTGATATCCAATTGTCACATAAATCATCTAGCACTTCAAATGTTGGTTTGTTTGTGAGGGGTAGGACTAATGAAAAGGGTTCTACTTATGGTAATGGGAACAAGGGCAAAGATAGGTCTAAGTCTAGAGGACCAAACAAGAACAAGACTTGCAACTATTGCAAACTAAAGGGTCACATCAAGAAGGATTGTCGGAAGTGGAAAAAGAAACATTCCAATGATGATGAGAGGTCTAAGGAGGGTTCTAGCAATGCCGAGGCTAGCTATGTGAATAATAGTGGTGATGGTGGCGTTTTGGTTGCCACATACGAGTACAACTATTAGGGTGAGAATGAGTGGATTCTTGACTCTGAATGTTCCTTCCATATGACACCAAACAAAGATCTCTTCACTACCTATGAAAGGCTAGATGGAGGAAATGTTACCATGGGAAATAATGCAACTTGCAAGGTTGTTGGTGTTGGGAGTGTTCAAATGAAAATGTTTGATGGTATGGTGAGGACTTTGATCGATATTAGGCACTTCCGGGTCTAAAGAAGAATTTGATCTCATTGGGTACTTTGGACAAGAATGGTTTTAGGATTAGTTGTCAACGTGGAGCGATGAAGGTCATTAAAGGTTCACTAGTTGTGATGAAGGGGAAGATGAATGAGAGTTCCTATGCTCTTGAGGGTTCAACTAATTTTGGCTCTGTGAATGTCTCCACTAGTGTTATGTCCAATGAAGAAACCAAACTTCGGCACTTGTGGTTGGATCACATGGGGAAAGAGGTATGCAGGAGTTGAGCAAGCAAGGGTTGTTTGGAGGTAAGAAGCTTGGGAACCTCGATTTTTGCGAACATTGTGTTTATGGGAAACACAAGAAGGTGAGTTTCAAACCGACGATTCACAACACCAAAAGGATCCTTGATTACATACATTCCGATCTTTGGGGGCCTTCTAGGAAGACTTTATTTGGTGGATGCAACTATTTGCTTATGTTTATAAATGATTATTAGGTTTGTTGCTATTTCATCAAGCACAAGGACGATGTATTTGATGTCTTTTTGATTGGAATTGATTGGAAGACTATGTGTAAGGAGTAGAGGTAACAAAGAGTACATGACATATAGTGGACGACTGAAGAAGGGAAGGAAGGCTAATAAAGCTGCTAATCATGAGGAAATTACTGCTATCACTTGGGAGCAGAGATTAATTCTGTCATGATGTCAGACTAAATTCAGTGTATTTTAGAGAAGGATCTAGTACTTTTAATCAATATATATACCCTACAATAAGTGTATTCTGGAGATCAAAAGCAATATACTCATCCTTCTTCTATACTCTCCTCCCTCTTTTTTTTTCTCTCTTTATTAAATGTACTTATAAAAAATCTGCTGATCCATCACACTAGGTATCATAGCAAAAATACAAAAAAATGGGGAATCCAACTGTCATGAAGGGATCCTACTAACCACCAAAGATTTGAATCATTAGAGCAAGACTTAAACCTACTGAAGGATTTATTACCTTCACAAGTACAATTTGAAATTTTTGCCTTGGAGGAAAGAATGGCCTGAATACATGATTCTTTAAAAGAATCTATTATGTCAATCATCATTGAGGGGCATAATCAACTACAAGAAACCTTACAAATAATTCCCACTAATAAAACCCGACAAACACCATCCTTACCTAATCAGAATATCCACTACGACATAAACAACAACCAAACTTTACTCAATCCTAACAAACCTCTATTAGCCCCCATACCCACTGCCATTTTACAGACTGTTACCCAAACTATCCCTCAACTCCACACATCACAAAACCTAATATCCCTCCCTTTCACCTCAATCCAATACCCCACAAACCCAACAACTTTCATGGGGGATCTTTTGTACCCTATGATTATTCTAACCCATCCCACGAAAATACAGTATATGGTGAATCAACCAACAATTCTGGGGCAAGCAATTGGCGCCTCAAACGCATAGACATACCTATTTTTTATAAGGATCATCCGGACGCTTGGTTGTTGAATTTTGATTTGTGGAATTTTGAAGGAAAGCTAATGAAAGGAAAGTGAAAGGATAATTTAATGTTTGTTCTTATTTTTCTATCTTGATAATAGAGAAAAGCAATCATATAGTTAATTATATGAAATTGTTCTTTGCTTCTTACTTTTACTCATCATCCAAGCAATGGAAGAATGAAGATGCTATTGTCTTCTTGGCTATTAGAATAAGAAACCAAATTTGTTTCATTGTTTCTGTTTTGAAGTAAATGCATAATTGTTCTGCAAAGTTGAATTGGATTGTTATTAGTAGGAAAAGGACATGATTTAGGGGGGGGGGGAGGGGGGCGAGAAGGGTGATAATTTGTTAATTTAGTCTCTTAAAGTCTTCTGCTTTTGTGATTTTGGGGTGTTTGGTTTGGTTGTGAACATTTTCCTTGGATAACATTATTTAGGAAGCTTTTTTATATTGGAAAATGTAAATGATAATTAATTTTCTATTGTTGGGGTGAATGAAAAACTATTAAACTAAGGAGGAAATGGCGATGTTAGAAATGGAAGAGTGAATATCCGTGAAGGGATGGAAAACACTTTTCCACTCAGGTTTTGCTTTCTAAATCTGTTGTCAAACCAAATAAAGGAAAATAGGGGAAAATGTTTTCTTTGAGCAAACGTCATTCACCAAACCAATCACCCCCTGATGGATTGTGGTAGGAAAGGAAGCAATACGAAAAGAGAGTCTAATATTTGTTACAATGTCAAATTTATGACACTTCTATCCTTAAAATAGAGAAAAGCAATCATATTGTGAGTTTGTGACGGATATGAAACTGTTCTTTTGTTTCCTATCAATACTCATCATCCAAGCAATGGATTGGAGGAATTTGGATGCTATTTTTTCTTGGGAGTTGGAATAAGAAAAACAAATTTCCTTAGTTGCCTTTTTTCTGTAACATACTTCTTAAAGATCTATTTTATGTTTGGTGAAATACTATGACCATGATCAACCATGGAAATCTGTTGAAGTTGTGCGAAATGAAAACATTTTGGCCAATTTTCCACTTAGTTGATAGAACTTTAAACAGGATACGTGCTGTTTTCTGTTGATGTTTGGCTTCCGCCTTGCGTGACATGAGGCCATGTATATAAGCCTATACAATTACATTCTTTCAGTGTTCAAATATCTGGTATCACAGTGAAGTTATATTAGAATGTATTAGTATGCAAAATTGTTATGAAATTTAGAATGTTGATTTTGAAACTAACTCTATGCGGAGGCCTGGGCTAAAGTAGTGAATTGGCTTGTCTGGCTTCTAATATTTCAAGGACTTTTGAACTCTTTCAAATAGATTACTGTTGCTTAACTTGTGGGCTGCTGCACTCTATTTGATCGCTGTTCTGAAAATTTTTCCAATGTGTAGGTTCTATCCCATGCTTTTTATAGTTGGTGCTGTCAAGTGTCGACCTATCATTATGCTACAATGTTGATATTTTGCTTAAAGAACTAAGAAAGCAAAAGTCATATGTGCTTATAACATGAATAGCTTCTCTGCTTTAGTAGAACCGTAGAAGAGATGGAATAAGTGATGGAGAACAGACACTACTATTTTGAGTGTACAAAATAGACTTTTGGATTCTGGGTGAACTTTCAAATCCACTTGCTCCCATAACTCTCAGTTTCCCTTTGAGTGCTCTGCCCAGTTCCCATAAGCAATAGCATGGACGCATGGTGATATGAAAGAAATATTTTTGTTTGCGTGTGGCTGAAACTAATTTCCTAGTCCAACTTCTTGCTGTCATGGTTCTAGTCCGCTTATCTAAATTGCAAGTGTCTATGTGAAATTGATGGTTAATATTTTTGGATTTTAACATTTTAGGCATTGTAGAACTCATTGTTTTGTTCTCCTGCAAGGTTAAAGATCTATGTTATAGGGCACCTGGGACTCAAATTAATATATTGAACAACGTAAGCTTTTGTCTCCCACAGAAAAGGTACACCTATTATATTGCTCTCCTAGATACTAGAGTATTACGCTTCTTGTATTTAGTTCTCGAGAAATTGCTATTGCATTTTCCATCTTTCTTTGTCTCTTCGCTTTCCAGTCTGGGTATTCTGCCAAAACCAGCTGCTTACGTTATGGTGGCTATATAAGAGAGATGGGAGATGGTGTCTATTAATTTCTTGATGATGATGAATGTACACATGATATTTTGTGTTGGAAATACTTCACATTTGAGACAAGATTCCACATCGATAAAATAGTGAGTTGTGGACTTGCATATATATTAGGTGGGTTAATCCTCCTACTACCATATGGTTTTGGGAAGCAATGAACCTTACCAAGTGTATGTGCAAGTCAATGCTCTTAACCCGTGGGTTTGTGGGCTTGAACCAACGGGTGTTCCGTATCCACACGAGTGGCCCACGGTGAGATTAAGTGATGAATTGTCACGGCCTAATATCTAAGTGTGGTAATTTCTTGAACATTGGAGTATAGTTGTGAAAACATATTTTTGGTTCATCAATTAGCCTTTTTTTCCCTTCCCTTTGTGGTTCTAGGAGGGAAACCCTTTCTTTGTGTCTTTGTTATAGGCACAACATTCTGCTGCATTGCCTTTATTTGGCTCCCACCAAGGAGGGTCGAATTTACGCAACCTTACTCTTGAGAGATAACGAAGAGGTTGTTTTTAATTGGCCCTTGGTAGAAAACTCATCCAACTTCGCATAAATAAAAAGTGCAGATAAATCAATGAGTCATTTGAATATAGTCAATGTATGATTATAATCCGAAACCAAAGAACTACTGATCTTTGGCCCACACTGTGTCGTTGCTATAGATAATTTTTCTGATTCAAAACAAACAAAATGGGACTAACTTGGATAAATCTCCTCTCCGTGAATGGAGGATGAATAATTGAATACATGTTTTGTTTTCTAGAAAGTGAGCCAGAAAATTACCTGGCCTACATATTTTGTGCATTTCTTAAGGTTGTCCTTTTGAATTTGGGTGGGCTGCTTATGCTATATCTACTGGCTGTGTAGATAGTTATGATCATCTGTTCTTTTAATTTACTGGTGGATGAGTTTGTATAGTCCTAATTCATTAATAGCTTTTACGGTAGTTTTTGTGCTAAAAATCCTTACATTGAGCAACCTAATTCTATCAATCTTTATTTTAATGTTGCAATTTGATTTTCTTTTGTGATTTCTCAGTTTTGGTTTAATCTTTGGACGAAGTGGCAGTGGAAAGACAACACTTTTGCAGGTTTTTTTTAGTTTTATTGGTAATACTATCATGGTATCAACTTATCATGTTCATGTACTTTATAAGTCTTTGACATTCTTTTTGTTTGCAGCTGCTTGCTGGGCTAAGTAAACCAACATCAGGTTCCATCCTTTTACAAGGATATGGAGAGGATGGGCGTTCAAATCAACCATCTGAGTTGTTACCACCAGAGCGAGTTGGAATTGTTTTTCAGTTTCCAGAAAGGTGTGTAATGTTGTGGGTTTAGAGGCTGCATTTCATTTACCACCTAAATGAGTTTATTTTTTCTGTAGGAGTTATCATTATTTGCATTTTTGATTGCAATATATGGCTGTTTCACCTTTCCTTGAGCTCGACTGTGTGCTTCAAATGCTACTTCTGCTTTCCTTGAACACTTTGGAATCTCAACTTTATTTGTTTGGAACATATGTTTATGTGTAAAGAACCAAAGTTTACATCTTAAAGTTATGCTTGGTTTTTTTTTGCTTTGAGTAGAAGTTGATCCTGATCCTGATCAATAGAATGTGTGCCGATATGCACTTTTATTCAATTGTGTGATCTCAGACATCGCTTCTACTTTCCCTATAGAAATAAAAGTGCCCTTAAATACCTCATTTTTTTAAGTTCCCAGAGATATTTACTTAGTACGTGCAGGTTTTTCTTGGAAATTGCTTAGTTTTTCTCTATAGTAAACTTCTACCCAAATTCTTATTCTTCTCTTCCCTTGTCTTCTTCTCTGTTATTTTAGGAAGATCATCGGTGAGGCAAGACCCAGATCCGGATTCAAATCCAAGGGTCTAAATTTTTAGGACCCAGATCCAGATCCATGGATCCAATATCAGATTCGTGTTCAAAACAAGTCAAGCTTATTTTGAAATGCTTGATGAATTTTAAATCGTATTGAGATTGCAATAGAGTTATATTCTTTAACGAATGATAATAATTATGTATAACTAAGAATGAAAAAACTAACAATGACAACACTACAAATTAACATAGCCTTTAATAACTAATATTCTCACAATTAAATTCCAAAAACAAGACTACAAACAACACAATATAATGTGAATCGTTAGATTTAGTAATTATAAACATGAGCTTAGGGTTCGTAATTATTATTTATGTTACAGACTTTAGAACAGAGGGAACATATTGGACTTTATAAGTAAATCAAATTGCAGCCCATGATTCGTTTTTAAAAAAAAGTTCGGGTTTTTTTTTTTGAGATCCGAATCCAAATTCTGTCATTTGAAATCGGATCTAGTTTCAACCTGGATCCGCTGGGTCCAAAATTTTAGGACCCAGAATAGTGAAAACGAATCTGGATCAGCGGATCTGGGTCGGGTCCAGGATCCATTGCCATCCCTAATCGGTGTCCTGAAGTTTCTACTTATTATTTGTTTTTGTGCTAGATACTTTCTGGCTGATACTTTGTTGGACGAGGTAACATTTGCCTGGCCAAAGCAAAAAGGGGGTCTTAAAACAAGGGAATATCTCGCTTCCAATCTTGCACGGGCTCTAAATTGGGTATTGTTCGTCTCTTTGCATTATAGGCCTTTGACATTATATATGACACAAACTCTATCCAAATGTAGTGCTCATATGTTGTCTTTGTGCTAATCAATATACGACCTACTTTGATTCTTTTTTCAAAATTGTAGTTTGTTCATCAATTTGAATTGCTTCTATTTCATTGCAAGGTTGGGTTAAATGGCGTGCCTTTTGATAAAGATCCTCAATCCCTTAGTGGTGGCTACAAGCGACGACTTGCTCTTGCCATTCAATTAGTAAGATCTTCAGTCTATCTGTTAATTATGGTAACATTGTTTTTGGAGTTCAAAGTCAAACTTGGACTGTCCATGTTTATCAAAATATATAATGAAAATATAAGAATTGTATCATTAGAAATCTAGATTTTTATTGACAAGTATTTTCATAAAATGTAATTCTATATGGCATGGATGTTATACTTGTGCCCTTCATCTCATAAGATTTTCGTTAATAAGGGTTTTGGCACGTTAGTTTAAAATTTAAGATTAATATAGAAGTGGTATGGGATGTGTTTTGTCCCTTATTTTGATGGGGCCAAAGATTTATAGTTCTTTGGTTTTGGATTATAATGGCCTAACGTAAAATGACTCATTTACTTGTACTTCTTATTTATGTGAAGTTGCACATGACGTTTGCTACCCAGGGTCAATCGAAAACAACCTCTTTATTAGCCTTATCACTTAACTGGCCTTCCCAAAACCCACCCTAGGCAGGACCCACTTAATGGCATCAGGATAATGAAATGTTGTAATGGAATGTCGTATAGGATGTTATTTCCTAGTTGGTGATTAATTATAGAGTGGGGGGGGAACTCCTAGTAATGAAAGTTTAATTAAAAATTTAAGGGGATGGAGAGAGATGAAAAATGATCAGAAACTAGAGGGAAGTGTGAAATAAATTGTGAGACGATGGTAGTGCTAATGTTACTAAGACCTTCATAATTTGATTGCAACTAGAACACCTTGAATATTTATTTATTATTGATGACCTCGTTTCAGATTCAAGTTCCAGAATTGTTGATTCTAGATGAACCTCTTGCTGGTCTTGGTATGCATGCATTCTAATCTTTTATTTATTTATTTATCATTGAAGTTCTTTTAATGATTGGATATGTCAGTTTCTTATCAAGGATAAGCAGCAGTTATACTGCTTGAAATACTAGATGCATGTATTAGTGTTCTACACGAAAACATGAGACTCGTTATTGTAAATGTCCTAGTAAAGTTGCAGTTTTATTCATAAAGGTATCATTTTTGTGGGTCTGACTTAATTTTGTGTCACCGTATTTATTGTGGCAGATTGGAAGGCACGGGCAGATGTAGCCAAACTACTGAAGCATCTGAAGAAGGAGCTGACTCTGCTTGTTGTCAGCCATGATCTTAAGTAAGCTTCCTTTTCATGCTGTTCTCCTTTCTATGTATCTTGTGCAGGTACCAATTGTGATATTGTGTATTCTGAATCACAGTGAGCTAGCACCCCTTGTTGATCGATCATGGAGGATGGAAAATGGTGGGGTTCTGAAAGAGGAGCCTCTACCTTTGTAGCTTGAAATTTGCTGTTTTTGCTTTTGATGTGAAGCACGCTGTTTGAGATGTACATCTTAAACTTGGTAGCGAAGTTGACATTTGTTGATGATTATGCTATTTGTAGATTTGAGATGTATATATCTTAAACTTTGGTCACATCATCACACCATTGGATCTCATTCAGGTTGTTTGTAACATACAACTGTGAAGGGGCTTATTTAGCGTCATTCTGAAAATTGCTAAGACGGTTTATTGATTCGACTAGTGCCACATGTTTTGCTAATCTTCTCACGAATCACGAATCGGGAAAAGCAAATTATGGTCGGTTTTGGGCTATTCTTGGGCAAATTTGAGTGAATCACGAATTCAAAAAGTGAATTAGCTAGCGAATTATGTTACACTAGATTCGACTCTTGTTTGAGAGGCAACTAGTAGCATACTATATCATATCAAAGAGTAGTATAGGCTATCATGCTCTTGGACATCACTGAAAAGTTTCTTGTAGGGACTAGGACACCTGCAGCTAAGTTAGAAATGTTCTATACTGTGCATGTCTATTGTATACTTGATTTTCTATACTACGTCATGTACATTCATACTATGTCTACTGAAGCTCGTCTAATTGTGAGGCGCCGTATTTTTTTGATTGTACATACTAAACTGGTTTCTTGCCAGCTTGTTTCAGCTGATTAGGGAAGTGTTTGTTTTGGCTGCTATTTGACAATCCAATCTAGCTATAGTCATCCTTCTCTAATATCGCTGTAAGGAAAACTCAACTGTATATGCTTTGTGACTATCACGTAGAATATGGTATATTATTATGTGCTGTATGATCACTTCATTTGATAAATTACTTATGAACTTTATTCGATATCTGAATCATTACTGTCACATTATCATTACAATATGTAATATCGAGTGCTGAATGAACTTGTTATAAAGGAAGACTGGAAGACAATAGCAGCACACCTGATTTTTACAAAGCACACTAAGAGTAGTAACCGATAACCATTGGAGAAAGAGGAAAAAAGGAAGAGAAAAGCACATCATAATTATCTTTAGCAGAACTGCCGTATGAACAGAGAAAGAGTCTTGCAAATGACTTCCTGAGCTCGTGTATGTCTAACGATGTGTGGCATTACTGGTATCTGTAAGCATACTAGGCAGAAATAACTTCCGATTCTGAAGTCTGAACTCCTTTGTTCTGCTGCAGCTCCAGCACAAAATCTGCACGGCCAAGACATGGAAATCGTCAAATGCACTGGGTGGCTAATGTTTTGGCTAGCATTATGAATGGTATGATAATTTAAATACAGATGATGAATTTTGTTTAATATTTGTGTGGATAGTTGGTAAATCTTTGTTGAATATCTTGTAGGTATCTGTTGAACTTTGTCTAACTTATATGGATGCCGGCTATGTTACTTGGACTCTTCATTTTGTTTCACGTTCCCATGTCTGATCCTTAATGCTCGGACATTGGTATGGCACTTAGACACTTTATTTTAGACATAAAATGGAATGTTTAGAGTATTCGACTCTTAGACATGTACAATATCCGACATCAGTGTCCGAGTCCATGTAACATAGGATGCCGGTTAGTATAGTTGGCTAGTTTCGTTGGCTTTGTCTTAGGGTTGTTGCTGAAGTTCTAAGACCAAATTTTTGCATATTCCTGCCCTTTTTGGCTTCCTATTAAGAAGGAAAAAAAAAAAGAGAAAAAACACGTGTCTAGTATTGTTGATCATGTAGCGAAACTTGCATAATCTATCATCATAATAAAACTAGATGATTTGAACTGTAATATATAATTGATACCAGTGACCATGCATGTCCACTTACACTCTTCATCGGTTTTGATCCAATGCTCCATTTCTTCGCTGTCACTTTCATCTTTCAGTTCATCTAGATTTTTCTCGGTCATTGCATCTCGAGGTAGTTTCATATCTTTATTTCCTTTCAGAGCGCCCCAACAGCCAATCCTAGTCTTTCCACTGGTGAGTGCTGAATCTATGTAGGATTTGGGATTCTTCTTTTTGTCATACTTGCTGCACTTGCACTCTTTTGCGGGAACTTTAACTTTACTGATATCAGGATGAACTTTTTTGTGGAAAACCCGGTTGATCTGCAGAACAGAAATTGTGTTATGTAGGATATTGATACTCTTAACTCCATGTTATAGTAAGACAGTCAACCTTAAGCAACTAAAGGCTTTAGGGAAATCGGTTCCCCAGAACAACTGATTTTGAGTGCTTTATGGTCAGGGGCGGATCTAGAAAAAAAAAAAGTGATGTCACTTGAAAGGATAAAATAAGTGAATGGCAAAATGGGTTAACTATTTCTTCGGTTTTTATAAAGTAAAAGTGGTGTGAATAAAGGAATGGAGAAAGAAAAAATAAAGGTAGTTGGGTCTTGAACTATAGATTAAAAGATAACCACTGAACCAACTCAGCCCACTTACACTTTAATACTTCTACTATTTGTTTTCCGAATTTAAGTGATGTCACTTGACTACCGTGACACCCATTTCCCTCCGCCACTGCTTGTGGTATTTTATTGTGTGCGAAGCTCCGATTAGTGGTAGAAAAAGTTGTCTAACTCTTTGGGTCTATATAGGATGAATGTTAAATGAATTGCTGAGGATTTACCTTCTTGAGCTTTTTGAGAGTGAAAAACGACTCAACTGCATCATGACGAGTAGGATTTTCGCTGATCATAGGAGAATTTTGAGTTGGCTGCAGCATCTTGTTCATTAGATGATCAGACGATTGGACTTCTTTTATGGGTTGTTTCGGTCTTCTGTCTTTCATAGTACTCTTCTTAAAAAGCGCATTTAAGGACACGTTTCCTTTCTTTTTCTTTGGTTTTGTTTCCGGGAGTTCAGTGGATGACCCAAGAAGATATCCTTGTAGGGGATATACTTGCTTATCAACTGAGTTGTAATCACTCAGATCGTTCACCTCATCTCCGAGAGTTATAGTACTTGCTTGACTGTTTTTCCTTGATGACTCGGTGCTTCCTTCATTTTCAGCTTCAACCTTAAGAAATTTCTCTAATTCTTCATTAATGAGCTTCAAGTCGTATTTCATGTCTGTCATAACTCCTTCATTTGTTACCTCATAAGGGAAATCAAATGTTGGTGTTGGGGGTTCCGATATTGGCTCGACACTAAGAGTTCCGATTGTAAGGAAGCCTGGGAATATTTCCGAGGATTGTTCTTCATTGAACTCTTCATCGTTGTTGCCACCGAATTCATCCTGACAGTGCCTATTTGGCTGCCACATTTGTTTGGAGTCATTACTTGGCATAAGCAGCAAGCAACTACAAGAATTCCCTGAAACAATAAATAAATAAATGAAATTAGGAATATATGTGGTCAGTACTCAGTAGGTAGTCAGATTACTATTTGTTCCTTCAAAAAGGTGTTTCATGACTTTGATTCTTTTGGCTAGACTACTTGATACAATGATAAGGTAATTTACAAAATTCTTTGTTTTGGTACCCTATTCTCTCCGGTTGAGGCGAGTATGAATATGAATTTGATGGGTAGTAGGTGAGTTTAAAAAAAGCCTTACCGGACATGGATATTGGGTAGGTGGTAGATATGAGGATTGAGGATTTACTGTCCCTATATCAAGCTAATTAGCCCCATACATGTCCCTTTGTATCCGCTCGCCCATACCCACTATAAACTAATATTTTTTATCAAAAAATGTCGGTAAATTTCTAAAAATATTTTAATTGACTAGCCAAAAGTACTTTATGTAATATTTGATCAAAAGCTTATGTAAATTTTCGATTTTGGATTTACTAATAAATAATATGTTGAATTATTGGTCGCGAAGTTATTATTTCTCGTTAAAATTTCACGTGTTGGATGTAGTTAGGAATGCACATCTACTCATATAAAATAAATGTGTTAGAGGTGGGTACTAGTCGGGTATGAGATGGGTATAACGTGGGTATAGGGTGGGAATCGGCCGAGTCTAAGGTGAATATGGGCAGACCGACTTTCAATACCCATGTGTGCAGAAGTGGGTATGAATATTTTTACCCGCCATGGATGGTGAGTAGGGCAGGTGGTGAGTATGAAAATTTTAGGCGGGTATGTTATAAGGATTTGTGTACGTGCATTTTGGTAAATTGAGCATTGAGTATTGATAGAGGGATAATACCAAGACTTGAAGCCTGCATTGAACTAGTGGCATCTTGTTGTAGCTTCCGATGCATCCAACTGAATAACTGCACAATATATACATCAAAAATCAGAATAAGATTGAATAGAAGGTATCTATCTGTTTATATTGAGCAAGAAAGGGTTTAACAGACCTTCATTCTGATATTCTTCGGGTGCGAGAATTCGATACTGCTGTCCAATTCTGATAATTTAGCAGATCATATATAATAAGTTGCGCTTAGGTGGCTTCTCAGGACACCCTTTTATGATTGAATGATTGTAACGACATCCTCTAGAAAAATGCAGCTGAAGAAAAAGAGAAAACAAACACAAGGAAAAGTACAAATAGAGGATCTTATCATGTTCATTATTTGTAGAGTAGGTTTTGGTTTCCTACTCACTCTTTAAGCTCCTATAATTCCCTGTTGGTGTTCTTATCACTCTTTTTAAGTCAGCCATATGCGTCATAGTATGTTTCTGAAATCAGACCTCATGACTAATCGGCGTAATGTCGAAATTTAGTGCCGCAGACGGTATGCACAAGCCTTGCTTGAGCCTATTTTTGCTTTACAAGAACTACTCCGATCCGACCTGTACGTGTTTATTTGAGTTTGGCTCAGTCTTTATGCGAATTGTTGGATGTCATGTTCACTGATCACTCCGGTTTCTATTGCTCGTAATGCCTTAACCCATTAATGTACGAGGCTAACTGACTCGGTGTTGCAAGTACTTGAAACCTCAAACCGGAAAAAATATATATGTTTAGACAATATTGGCCTTATTCTCTACCCGGTCTTGAATCTTCGGTATGTTTAGCTACTAGTATGTGCTTGCTTAAGTTGTTGCTTTAGACTTCTTTGTGAGTTGAACCTTTTTGGTTTAGATGATTTGCTTACATTTCTTTGTGTATTCTACTTCTCTGTCTCTTTGAGTTTGCTACTGAAAGTGACATTTTTCTTCATAACATGTAAATAGCAAACTCAAAAGGAAAGAAGAGTATACTTTTGAGTATCTTTTCATTTAGGGCATTTGGGGTGGAGCTTTCTCCTTACCCATTTTTAATTGTTTGGTCCACATAACTGGTTGAAAAGACTTGAAATTGGTTCAATTCATTAGAATCCTTCAACTTGTCTATCCAGAAAAAAGTTAGTAGTCAATCAACTTGCTTGCTTATATCAATGTTAATTCAAGCGTTGAACATATTTTGTTTGGCATTTATGGGGTTACATATTTGATTTAGATTGCTTATTTAGGTAGGAGATTGAAACCTTGTACCTTCTATTAGGCACTAATTCCAAGATTACAAGTATGAGAGCTTTGTTTGTAACTTTGAGATTACAAATATCAATTGAATGATAGACCAAATAAAGTATGGAAATAAATTAGGGTTCTTGTTACTTCCCTTCTAGGTGACTAGAAGTCTTTCCTTTAACCTTATTTCTTCTACATGGTGTTTGAAATAAAAATCTAAAATAACTTAGAGATTGGGGTTGACTTTGTGTTCATGATTATGGAATGTGCCTAAGCTTTAGGGAGCTAGTTGTTGAAATGAGTAGAAGGCGTTCATACACCTTTCTATTGTGATATTTCTCCCACAAAGGTGCTTAAATACAAGTGTTGTAGTGAATTATGAACTTTGATGATATTAAGAGTTAATTACTCTCTCAATATTATCTCATGAAAGGAAGAACGAGAATGGAGTATTTTTAAGAGAGAAATCATAAATCATATGAAATTGGGATGGAATGTCTCTTGGCATGCAACCTCTATTTATAGAGCTATGCATCAAACAATACCTCATTTTGAAACAAAAGTATTTCACCAAACAAAGCTTTTTCACCAAGCAAAGCTTATGAAACAAAGTAATGTTTCACGAAGCAAAGCTTATGAAACAAAGTAATGTTTCACCAAACAAAACTTATGAATCAAAGTAATGATTCATCAAATTCTTTGAGGTATTAAATTTGGACTTATAATATATTTATGTAGTCTCACTACTATACTAAGTATGTAGTATATACAAATCTAGGTCTATATACTCTAAATGTTCAACAATCCTCCCCCATTTAGAGTATAACAAACCTCCTTCTTCCTTTACACATTAAGTATATAATTCTGTTTCATGCATCAACGCTAATGTCCCTACGGATTGAATTAATGCCTAGTATAAAACACTTCACAAGCGATCGAACTAGAATGATGTCCCTACGGATTGAATCAACTAGCCCATCCAACCACTTGAAGGTTAAATACACACAAAACCAATAACACATTGTCATTTACCTTGACACATTATATAGGGCCGTGTCCATATCTATTCATAAGTTTATCATAGTCGGATATCCCAATCTTGACTACTTGAAGCGGCCAAAACTTCAAACTTATATAGGTAGGTTCTCACTACGTAAAACATATCCCCGTGATAGGATATCACCAAGAGCTCTTCAACCCTTGACCTTAAGAACTTAAGCGACTACCTTGTCATCACGGTCTAAAGCAACTATGGGTCATTCATCCTTGTTGCTTTCAAAGACTTTAAAGGACTTTACCACATTGAATTCAAGACACAATGCTACTTGTGTGTGAATTGGGACTTTCCTTAAACTTTATTGACATAAACCGATCTCAATTGACGCTTGTTCAATTGAAACCTTACTCGTGGCTTTAGTGAAAAAATCAGCCAAATTGAACTTGGTGTTCACATAGTCAAGAGTTATGACCCCATAAATGATAAGATCTTGCACTAGACTGTGTCTAAGAGCAATGTGTCTCGACTTACCATTATACACTTGACTATAAGCTCTTCCTAAAGCCGTTGTGCAATCCGAATGAATTGCCACCGGTGAAATTGGCTTTGGCAACAAAGGTACCTCAAACATGAGATTCCTTAACCACTCCGCTTCATTTGCCGCCGAGGCAAGTGCAATGAATTCCGCAGACATAGTGGAATTTGCTATTACCATTTGTTTCTTGGAAGCCCATGAAATGTCACCTCCCCCATAAACAAACACCCAACCACTAGTTGAATAATTATCCTCTTCATTAGTGATCCAGCTAGCATCGGAATAACCTTCCAAAATAGGAGGTTCACCACTATAAGTTATACCATAATTTATGGTTCCTTTCAAGTATCGTAATACTCTCCTTATCGCCAACCAATGTTGGAGACCCGGGTTACTAGTAAATCTACTCAATTTACCAACCACAAATGCTATGTCCGGCCTCGTACATGTCATAGAATACATCAAAGATCCAATAATCTTTGCATACTCTAATTGAGAAATTGGTTTTCCGGTATGCTTGGTAAGTTTCATACCTTGCTCCATGGGACTTGAGATTGGTGTCGAATCTTGCAATTTAAACCTATTAAGCACTTTATCAATGTAATGAGATTGACTAAGCTTAATAAGACCACCATCTCTTTTGATCTTTTTGCCTAAGATCACATCGGCCTACCCCATATCCTTCATTTGGAAGGATTTAGACAAAAAATCCTTTGTCTCTTGGATATGTACTATACTAGTACCAAAGATGAGCATGTCATCCACGTATAAGCAAATGATAACTCCATTTCCATGGTTATCAACTTTTCTATAAACGCATTTATCCGCTTGATTCAACTTGAATCCAAAGGACAATATAGTTTTATCAAACTTTTGATGCCATTGTTTTGGTCCTTGTTTAAGTCCATATAGTGACTTAACAAGTTTACACACCTTATTTTCTTGTCCTTTCAAAACAAACCCTTTGAGTTTTTTCATGTAAACTTCCTCATCTAGCTCACCGTATAAGAATGCAGTTTTCACATCCATTTGTTGGACCCCTAGATGATAAATTATAGCAAACGCTACCAACAACCTAATGGTGGTTATTCTTGCAACTGGTGCATGTGTATCAAAATGATCAATACCAAGCTTTTGTCTAAAGCCCTGTGCCACTAAACGGGCCTTGAACTTATCAATAGTTCCATCAATTTTCATCTTCTTGCGGAAGATCCACTTGCAACCAATTGGTTTACAAGTCGGTGGGAGATCTACTAATACCCAAGTATTATTCCCCGTGATGGATTGCATCTCATCATCTATTGCCTCTTTCCAAAAGGCACTATCTTGTGATGCCATAGCATCACTAAAAGTCAATGGGTCTCCTTCCACATTATATAAATATGGAACACTAGAAGTAACATTATTCTGGTACCTTTGACCAATCATCAAATTTCTTAGTGTGCATTTTTTCTTGAAAATGACTTTTTAATTAAACATCTCAAACAAGAGATAATTTAATCTTTTTGTCTAAAACTAAGACAAATATTTTTGGATAAAATATTTTCTTTATTAGTTTACACTTGAAAGTTTAAAATTACCTCCCTTATTTGTAAACATTTAATCACAAATAAAAATGACAATTTTTTGTGATCCAATTCAAAATTGATTTTCATACATATAATTATGTATAATTTGAGAAAAATTTCTTACATTATTACAAACTAGTAATAATAAATAAATTATTAAACATTATGGAATTTATTTACCATAATATACATTTTATGCTTAAGGCATAAAATACATTATCATACCACTTGATAATTTACATGTCTTAAACGACACAATTTTATAAGTAAATACTTATAAATAGTATTCACTTTATAGTTTTTAAAATAAATCAGCTTGTCACATATAATTTATGAATAAATTATATACCATCCATTTACTTATATGGATCAAATAAACATACCAAAATTATTATTACAAACTAGTAATAATAATTTGATTTATAAACATCATGGAATTTTAATCACCGTAAAACATAATTTGCGAAATCTATGCAAATTAATTTATTCTCTTATATAGAATAACATTTATTTATATGTTTCATATACACAAGTATGTATATCCATATGACATAAAAATTCTACCCCTTAATCTTCGTTATAATATAACTAGATTGACTTGGGTAATTACATAACTCATTTGAGTATTTCAATATAAATCATTACTCCTTTTATTTTCTATAAAGAACTTGGGTGATAAAAAAAATATATGTCACTTTAATTTTGTCTCATCATGAGATACTTGACAAAAGTCAATAAATTTATCATTTACTTATATGTAGTTATTTACAAATAACTACCATAACTAACCACAAAAATGGTTACATCAATAAAATTGATACTTTATTTCATAATTAGAACAATAAAATAAAACAATTACAAATCAACAAACTGAGATTAATCGAAAGTATGCTAAACAATATTATCATACTTTTGGTTTTGATGCTACACATCATACATCAATTATCAACATGATAAAACAAAATTAATCACTTTCTTCAAACATGTCTCATGAAGAATTAATTCCATCAAGAATAGAATATAATCATACTTTAATTAATCAATATCCGATAAAACACATACTTAATGTATACTTGGCAATTTTAATTATATATAATATATAAATCCTGACATTGTAGTACTTTTATTCCATACTATAAAATTTCATTGCCCTATTAACCATGATAATCACATGAATAGATTTCTCCCACAAAGGTGCTTGGGATGATAAATGAAATTCACAATGAAATACAATCTACACAACAAAATCCTAGCACAAGGAAATTGCAATAGTAAATACAAGTGTTGTAGTGAATTATGAACTTTGATAATATTAAGAATTAATTACTTTCAATATTATCTCATGAAAGGAAGAACAAGAATGGAGTATTTTTAAGAGAGAAATCATAAATCATATGAAATTGGGATGGAATGTCTCTTGGCATGCAACCTCTATTTATAGAGCTATGTATCAAACAATACCTCATTTTGAAACAAAAGTATTTCACCAAACAAAGTTTTTCACCAAGCAAAGCTTATGAAACAAAGTAATGTTTCACGAAGCAAAGCTTATGAAACAAAGTAATGTTTCACCAAACAAAACTTATGAATCAAAGTAATGATTCATCAAATTCTTTGAGGGATTAAATTTGGACTTATAATATATTTATGTAGTCCCACTACTATACTAAGTATGTAGTATATACAAATCTAGGTCTATATACTCTAAATGTTCAACAGGGCCTAAGTAATTTAGTTAGAATTGTATCTGTTGAAGTGTTTATTATTACCCACACGTAAATTGTTTCACATCGAATAAAGAGAAAACGATATGTCACTTTATAAACTTTATAAATAATATCTACTACTACTAGGGGTGTTCAATGGGCCGGGCTCCCATTTTAAGCCCTTATCTGGTCCGTTTCTAGAAGGGCTTTGTAAAGGCCGGGCCGAAAACGGGCTACACTTTATGTAAAATGAAGCGGACTATAAAAGGGTTCAATAAGGGCCGAAAACGGGCCTTTGTAAATAGCACAATTAATGTATAATTTAAATATTATAATTGACAATGTCAATGAAATTATTAATTTTTTTAAATTTTTTTTATTATAAATGATAATTTAATTGTTATGAATTGATAAATGGGGATTAAAATTATTTTTAGCAGTAAAAAGGGGCCGGATTGGGTCGGACCGGGCTTTCAAAGCCCGACCCATTTAAAGCCCATATTAATTTTAAAGAGCCCTTATCCGGCCCGACCTTTATCCGACCCATTAAACACCCTAATTGATTATAATAGTGAACCTGGCGAAATATGAAATACCTCTTCTCCTTCCTGAACACTGTTTACTACAAAGTTATCATTCTTTAAAATTAAAAGTACTATAGCTAGCTATATGCCTATTTCCATCACAAGTGATAGACAATACTAGATGGATTGTACTACTTTGTCTTGTTTTAGTTAACATATTTAGGAAGGTTGGATGCTTGGATTTAGTGTGTTGATCTTTTCCACATTGGGAAGGCTACCACTAATCAACAACCTAATTATTTCTTAATTGTGTTTAATCTCACGTGTAAACTCAGATTAAAGTGTGATTGATGTTTTGTAAAGTTACCTTACCCAATTAGGACTCTTGTATTTGTTATCAAGCTCTTTAGATTCTTATAGCTCTTCATTTTCCATCTAGTTATCTCCTTGTCGGTCTAGTGTTTATTTCTATATATATTTCCCTTTAATAATTGTATACACTTCATTCATCTACATGGTAAATTTTAAGTAATTGCCACTTGCATTTCAGATGGAGATACTTGTGAGAGCTAAGAAACAAATTTTCTTATTCAATTGGGCATAAATTCTTAAATGAGACCGTCTCACAGTGAGACCATCTCTATTAATAGATCGATCATAGTGAGAAATGGGCTAATTATATGGGGTCCGTCTCATAGTGAGATCGATCATCTAATACTAGACTATTAATAGATTTGATAATTTTGATCCGACCCTAAATTAACCCTAAATCCGGCCGAATCGTTTTTATGGGTTATAATGACTCGTAACTTGACAATGAATCGACTCAAAAAGGCCATAAATGCTTTGTCAAATTCGACCGTAACCTAAAACCGATTGTTTACACCCTTTTATCCAATTTATTCATTTTCAGTTCTACTTTATTACTCTTAGATGAATCTTACTATATTTTCAATCTTTTTTTGTATTTCGAGTTTTTATTGATTGTTGAAGCATTCAAAACAATATACTCGACTTTTTTATTTAAAAATTAGATAAAAACAAAAATAATAATTTTAATACTTTTTAAAATAAATCGATGTGTAGACCCAAACTGACAAAAGTCGAAAACAACCCAATCTGAAAGTGGGACGATCCAATATTAAACTGATCTTAAATTAATCCGACTCAAAATCCGCTTGATCCACCGTTTTAACCGGTGTATATAAGAACCACCACATGGGGACGTATGTGGAAACAATGGCTTAACCGCAATGATCAGAATGCAGTACAGTGATGGTACTATTTTTGTTTGAGCTTTGTTGGAGTTTTGTATCTTAATGGGGACATATTTTGATTTGTGAAGTTAAGTTTAGATTGAGCTCAATTGCAGTTTTGCATACTAATTATAGAGGCAGTAGTACTGTTTATTTTGTAATTATTATGGTTTTACTGATGTAGGAATTTTATTTAAAGATATGTCAGTAAAATAGTTTCAGTATACTTAGGAGTTAGGAATGAGAATTGTGAGACTTATATATAAGACTTGAGATAAGATTTGGGACAAGATTATAAGAAAATATATCTTATGTCTTTGTTTGGTAAAATTTTTAAATGAAAAATGATATAATTGAAAATAGTTGTGAAATTACCAATTTACTCTTACTTATATCTTTGTTTTTTTTTTATTTCATTAATGACAAAAATATCATCTTCTTAAAAAATCTAAGTTTCACCACATCGTTCTCCTTTCCTCTAGAACATTAAAAAGTGAGACTTAAATAGTTGAGATTTGAAAGTCTCATGCTTATTCCCCATAAATAAACATAATACTTTATTTAATCAATCTCAAAGTCTCAACCCAATTCTCTCTAAACAAACACCCATTGGGTTAATTGGTACATATATAGAGTGTTTTACAGTCATAGACCATTAACAAAGTAAACAAAAGCTTCTTCATGACATAACCTAGTTCCAAACGTTTCTTTTATAAACAAAAGTTTCTTAGTGACATAACCTAACATCCGAAATAAGAAAACTTAACTAATATAGTAAACAAGTAGACCATTAATATCAATCTGAATTCGACGATTCAGAAAAAGAATTCAGATGCATTCAAACGGATTCTAGTCTACGGATTTGAATCGGATCTAAGATTCATTGTCATCCCTAGACACAATCATAGAAAATGGTACATGTGGGGTGGTTGTGGTGGGTGTACGAACGTGGATTAAAAACCGTGGAACTATTGCAATATAACACCAAGAATCCCGGACAATGCTTCTAAGGTCCAAATTAGAATGTTGTTAAGAGAGAGAAAATATAATATTGCCTAGAATGTTGTTAAGAGAGAGAAAATATAATATTGCCTTTGTGAGGCACCTATCAGTTACCTTGTTTCATCTTGTCTTCTTTCCCAGAGGATATATATATATAATGAGATTTTATAGTTTATATTCGATCGTGACAATTTGTCACATAATCTCACCGTGGCCCACTCGTGTGGACACAGCCACTCGGAACACCCGTGGGCTCAGGCCCACACACGAGTGAATGGCATTGACTTGCATACACACTTGTGATGTTCACTCAGTCACTCTTTTCCGAAATCATATGGTAGTAGGAGGATTAGGTCACTTAGTATATATGCAAGTCCACAACCCACTATATTATCAATGTATAATCTTGTCTCACATGTGAACTATTTCCAATAGTTTAACCTACAAAATTTTTTTTAACAGATCCAGCCCATACAAAAATATAGGGCTTATATTTATTTAGTACAGAGACAGGGTCCAAAATGAGTTATCTAGTTTGAGTGAGAGAGGTTAGAAACAAAAGGTGAGTACTAAGATGTAGTTTTCATGATGGGTAACCTTATTTTGGATCATTTCTTTATGGATCCATTATACTGTCATATACTAATCTCACTTGTAGGCGGTTCCAGAAAATGAGATGCTGAATTAAGTTAAGGTGATTTGTGTTTCAAATGCTGTACATACGTTCATTGGTTCAATGATGTCTTGTTCCATGATTGGAGGACTATGAATTACGTGTTTGGTAATCACCTCATTGAAAGAGAAGTTTCTTTATGAGTCT
This sequence comes from Amaranthus tricolor, assembly GCF_026212465.1. Taxonomy (NCBI): domain Eukaryota; kingdom Viridiplantae; phylum Streptophyta; class Magnoliopsida; order Caryophyllales; family Amaranthaceae; genus Amaranthus; species Amaranthus tricolor. The sequence goes on from NC_080055.1 coordinate 10,897,701, forward strand.
TTTTCTTTTAAAACCATTGAAAAGTTGTGGATGTAATAGGCTTTTGATAAGATTAAACTGCAATTGAGCTGTGGGGTGTACTTGAAGTGGAATCGCCATCGGCCCATCACCACCCGTTCTCAATGTTTCGAGTTTGAAACAACTGCGATCTTGTCAAGTAAATAAAAATGTGTACATGGATGACGAGAATGAGAAAGCAGATCAGAGAATTGACATGAGCATGATAGGTAGCTTATTTTATCTTATTGCAACAAGGCCATATATTATGTTTGCAGCAAGTTACTTATTAAGATTTATGCAAAGTCCTGGCTAACTATACTGAGGAGCAACAAAGAGACTCCTAAGATATGTGAAGGAACATTAGGCTATGGTATTCAGTTTTAGACCATGACTACTAGTCCAAGATTGAGTAGTTGGTTTCAAAGATTAAAAAAAACTCAATCTAAAGCATAAGCAAGATACATTGCATCTTGTGAAGTTGTAAATCAAGTAATATGGCTAAAAGTGATGATGTTAGATATTAATGAAGCTAAAGGAGGAGCTACAGTTATCTATTGTTTTTGTGACTCGACAATAGCAATTTTTAAGAATATTATCTTTCATCGCAAGACAAATCATATTTAAGTCGAGTATCATTTTTCAGAGAAGCTTAGTATAACAGTGAAGTCAAGGTAGTTGAGACCGATGGAGAATATCGATTAACTTCATTTTTACAAAAACTTCAAGAGGTTTTTTAATTAATGAGACTTTTAGTATGTTTTATAGACCTTTAGTATGATTGTATATGCAAATACAAATAAAATAAACCGATTTGTATTTCCTTTGTGTCGATGGCAATGGAACTCCTTGCTTTGTAGATCACCAAATGGACACCACGAAAATAAGGTTGCGACAATCAAAGAAGTCGCTCAAAAACTTGATATGAGTAGAAGGCGTTCATGCATTTTCCTATTGTGATATTTCTCCCACAAAGGTGCTTAGGATGATAAATGAAATTCATAATGAGATATAATCAACACTACAAAATCCTAACACAAGGAAATTGCAATAGAAAATACAAGTGTTGTATTGAATTATGAATTTTGATGATATTAAAAGTTAATTACTCTCTCAATATTATCTCATGAAAGGAAGAACAAGAATGAGAGTATTCTTAAGAGAGAAATCATGAATGATATGGAAATTGAGATGGAATGTCCCTTGGCATGCAACCTATATTTATAGAGCAATGCATCAAACAAAACCTCCTTTTAAAACAAACGTGTTTCACCAAGCAAAGCTTATAATTAAAGTAATGTTTCACCAAGCAAAGCTTATGAATCAAAGTAATGTTTAACCTAGCAAAGCTTATGAATCAAAGTAATGATTCATCAAACAAAGCTAATGAATCAAACTAATGATTCATAAAATCCTTTGAGGCATTTAATTGGACATATAATATATTAATTTTAGTTCTACTACTATACTTAGTATGTAGTATATACAAATTTTAAGTCTATATACTCTAAATGTTCAACAATCCTCCCCCATTTAGAGTATTACGGACCTCCTTCTTTTACAGATTAAGTATATAATTTCGTTTCATGTATCAACTCTAATGTCCCTACGGATTAAATTAACTCCTAGTATAAAACACTTCACAAGTGATCGAATTAGAATGATGTCCCTACGAATTGAATCAACTAGCCCATCTAACCACTTGAAGGTTAAATGCACACAGAACCAATAACACATTGTCATTTACCTTGACACATTATATAGGGCCGTGTCCATATCTATTTATAAGTTTATAATAGTCGGGTATGTCAATCTTTACTACTTGAAACGGATAAAACTTCAAACTTATATAGGTAGGTTCTCACTACATAAAACATATCCCCGTGATAGGATACCACCAAGAGCTCTTCAACCCTTAACCTTGAGAACTTAAACAACTACCTTGTCATCACGGTCTAAAGCAACTATGAGTCATTCATCCTTTTTACTTTCAAGACTTTAAAGGACTTTACCACAACAAATTCAAGACACAATAGTACTTGTGTGTGAATTGGGACATTTCCTTTAAACTTTCTTTACATAAACCGATCTCAATTGACGCTTGTTCAATTGAAACCTTACTCATGGTTAATATATTAATTAGAACATAATGTTCACATAATCAAGAATTATGACCCCTTTAAGAATAAATTCTTGCACTAGGCTGTGCCTATGAGCAATTTTTTGAATCTTATTGTTATACACTTGATTATAACATCTACCCAAAGCTGTTGCGCAATTGAATTTCCACTGATGATGTTGGGTTTGATAAGAAAGGTATTCTTAAACATGAGATTCTTTAACCATTCCGCTTCATTCGCTGCTAAAGCAAGCGTTATGAATTCTGCGGACATAGTGGAATTTACTATGTACGTTCGTTTCTTTGAGGATTATGAAATGGAACCTCCCATAATCAAACACCCAACCACTAATTCAAGATTTTTCCTCTTAATTAGTGATCCAATTAGAATCAAAATGACCTTCTAAAACATGAGGTTCACCGCTATAAGTTATACCATAATCCATGGTACCTTTTACATGTCATAACATACATCAAAGATCTAACAACCTAATAATGTTTGTCCTTTCAACGAGTGCATATGTATCGAAGTGATCAATAGCTTGCTTTTGTCTAAAGCCTTGTGCCACTAAAAGGACCTTAAGCTTATCAATAGTTTCATCAATCTTCAATTTCTTGATTGCATCACTAAAACTCAATGGGTCACTTTCCACATTTAAACAAATATGGAACACTAGAAGTAATATTATAGTCCCTTTGACCAAATATATTCATCAAATTTCTTAGTGTGCATTTTTCTTAAAATGACTTTTTATTAAACATCTCAAACTAGAGATAATTTAATCTCTTTGTCGAAAACTAAGACAATTGTTATACTTAAAATACTATCTTTGTTAGTTTACATTTAGAGGTTTGATAATTACCTCCCCCATTTGTAAACATTCAATCACTAAAAGAAATGTCAATTCTTTGTGATTCAATTTAAAATTGAATTTCATACATACAATTATGTATAACTTGAGTAAATTACTTACATTATTACAAACTAATAATAATAAATCAATTTTTAAACATTATGGAATTTATTTACCATAATATGCATTTTATGCTTAACATAAAATACATTATCATACCACTTGATAATTTATATTTCTTAAAGGACACAACTTTATAAGTAGATTACTTATAATCACTTAATAAATTATATATTCATAAGTTATATACCATTTAATTCCAAATATGGATCAAAACAAATATACCAAAAATATTATTACAAACTAGTAATAATAATTTGGTTTTTACACATTATGGAATTTAAATCACAATAAAACATAATTAGCAAAATCTATGCAAATTAATTTATTCTCTAATATAGAAAAACATTTATTCCATAACTATATTCATAAGTAATGATATAAAACAACCATTTAATTATAATTTCAACATTGTTGAATTATACGTAATACTCCCTCCTATTCTACCCATTAGTCCTATTTATTTTTTTTCACTATTCACTTATCACTCTTAATTTGTATTTTATTCTTGGTCTATAAGTTAAAATATAGTCATGTAAGATCTTGTTTAATTATTCTCAATACAAAGATTATTAATATCAATTTTTTATAATTTATAATTAAGAATAACTAGAGATATTAAATGTTAAAATGTTGCCTCGGTAAGTGTGAAAAACTAAATGGGACTTATGGGTTGAATAGGAGGTAGTAATTTAAATTTAATTATTATAAATAATGGTCCAACCATATTAAACTTAGATTTAATATGTCCCATATACACAACCATGTATATATGCTCATGACATATAAATCCTACCCCTTAATCTTAGTTATAAAATAACTAGAACTTGGGTAATTACATAACTTATTTGAGTATGCCAAAATAAACCATTAACCTTTTAATTTATTTATCTTTTATAATAAACTTGGGTAAGTAAAGTATATGTCACTTTAATGTTTGTCTCATTTTATAAGATACTTGACATAAGTCAATCAAAACATCAATTACTTATAAGTAGTTATTTACGAAATAACTACTAAAACTAACCATATACATCAAATTAAAATATGAACACATGTATATGATCATCCAAAAAAAAGATTTAATTGTATGTAAATACTTTCTCATAATTTTAAACATTAAATATCAAACATAATTTATGATTAATTAATCACAAGAAAAACTTACTCATTTTCCATGATACTTCTTTTTACTAAAGAGATCCATGAAAGTAAATATTTCATTTGTCATCATCAAAAAATTCAAACTGAAATAATTGTCCAACTTGTTGATGAAAAAATTTAACGAGACCCTAAACGCTTGCCATCTTTGAAAAATTATCACAATAGATTGTTGGAAATATAATGCAAATACAAATAAAACAAACCGATTTGTATTTTCTTTGTGTGGATGGCAATGGAACTTCTTACTTTGTAGATCTCCAAATGGACACCACAAAGATAAGGTTGCAACAATAAAAGAAGTCGCTCGGAAACTTGATATGAGTAGAAGGTGTTCATGCATTTTCCTATTGTGATATTTCTCCCACAAAGGTGCTTAGGATGATAAATGAAATTCACAATGATATACAATTTACACAACAAAATCCTAGCACAAGGAAATTGCAATAGAAAATACAAGTGTTGTATTGAATTATGAACTTTGATGATATTAAGAGTTAATTACTTTCTCAATATTATCTCATGAAAGAAAGAACAAGAATGAGAGTATTCTTAAGAAAGAAATCATGAATGATATGGAAATTGAGATGGAATGTCCCTTGGCATGCAACCTATATTTATAAATCAAAGTAATGTTTCACCAAGCAAAGCTTATGAATCAAAGTAATGTTTCACCAAGCAAAGTTTATAAATCAAAGTAATGTTTAACCTAAAAAAGCTTATGAATCAAAGTAATGTTTAACCTAGAAAAGCTTATGAATCAAAGTAATGATTCATCAATCAAAGCTAATGAATCAAAGTAATGATTCATCAAATCCTTTAAGACATTTAATTGGACATATAATTTATTTATTTTAGTCTCACTAATATACTAAGTATGTAGTATATACAAATTTAGGTCTATATAGTCTAAATGTTCAACAAATTCTACATTCTTGGTAGACTTTTATTAATAAAGTACATATATAAGTCTAGATTCATTAATGAACATGAAGAGTTAGAGTTATTATGTCTATGTGAAAGCTTAAGATTAAAAAGAGAATAAAGATTAAGTTTGTGGATGTTAACAGGGAAAAATCTAGCATTGTCACCACTTTGTTTCTGGTGACTCGAGTTTGATTTTGTTTGTGATTAAGATAAGTAGAGTGAAGAACGATAAAGAAAAAAAAAAAGAGATTTATGATAGGTTTCAATGAATGGATGTGAAGAATATATAGATAGTGATTGGAACAAATTTTCTTAGTTATAGGTTAGTATTAGATTTGGTCAAATAAAGTATAAAATCTTTATTATCATTGACTTTCACATTGGTGTATTGTTCATCTAGCCAAACCCCATAAATGGGGATTAAAATATTTGATAAATGACTCCATGCTATCAGTCCAAGTATAGTGAAAATCTACTGGTTTTATTCATGATTGCGGCAAAATTGCTTTTGTAGTCAATGTGAATGGTTTTGTAATTATATCGGCCTAGATGTTTAGGCATGGTTATTGAAGTTTCAAATTTAATTTACGATTTTACGATCAAAAAATAATTGAGTGATTAAGATTTGAAGCATAATCTTAATAAAGTAGGATCTTAATACTAGTAGAAATGTACTATCCTACCAAGATAAAAAAATATGTGTGATAGGATCATAACACGATTCTAGGATCCTATCCTACACGAGGAGTCTCAATCAAAAAAAATTTAGCTTTTATTTACATATAAATATAAGTTAATAATATATCGTCATTACGAATATGAAAATTGATGTACTTACTAAATCACATTTCATAAATAATTATTAAAAAACATTCTTTTTAATCAATAAAAAGATGAAGTCAAATTAATCTTTATTACAACTCAGAACTTAAAAATTGAACTTATAATATGAACAAGTGTAACTGACATATCAAAATATATATGTAAATCCAATTCTGCTGATTTCGATTCTATCTCTTGTCAATCCTAGGTAGGATCCCGATTCTAACAACATTGATTTTGGGTCAATGTAAGTTCAAAAACCTTTGGGGGGGGGGGGGGGGGGGGGGGGGGGGGGGGGGGTTTGATACATTAGTGAGGGTGATGTTTTTGCATTGTGGGTTGTGGCTTGATATTCAAGTGCCTTAGAAGTCCACCTAAATATCAAACTCATGATTTGTACCAAATTTATCTTACATGAATTTTGCACAGTCAAAAGTACACGATGTATAGACAAGTAGAGAATGTTACAATTTCTCGGATATCCAAATGTGTTTTCTAAGGAATAGTTGATTAAAGTAGGAACACATAGAACTGCAACACTAGATTTGTCCTTCAACAATGTGATTCTACATTGTCGATTGTTCTAACGCGTCAAATCGAGGAAACAAACGATACAACGAAGAAAAGACTCTTCTGATAGAAGATAATCAACATATGCAAGAGACAGTGCGTAGTTTCTAAATGTGCAGACTTTCATTTTACTCTGTTACAGCATGAATGCAACTCAATCTAGTTGGTCTCAAAACTCCTTAAGCACTATTTAACTGTTTCCTGTGGCTTCTTTGTCGCTGCCATCATCGTAAACTTGCCAAAAAAGGTTACATCAACCTTAGTCTAAAGTGTTATCCACGCTCCATTGGCAATGGTTGTTCAGTTCAACATTGGTGCTTGCTTTGCAATAGATATGTTTGTAAGGACGTCTTTATATCAGAGCAGATAAACCGCCAAGACACTAAGGATTGTCCAAGAACTGTGCCCTGTGGCTTGTGGTTTGATTTGCGGTGATGGAACATGGGCTAAATGAAAAGATTAACAATACGGAAATAGAGATTACAAAGTTTTCGGGTTTTGAATATTGTTTGTATTATTAACCAAAGTAATAATAACCCCTATTCATACAAGGATTAAGAGGACTAAACAAGGAAACAAAATATTCTATGGAATAATTACAAATCACAATATTCTCTAAATATTTGCACAATATATTCCTACACTCCCCCTCAAGTTAGGTAGTCGAATCACCGATACCTAACGTGCACAAAGCATCTTCAAAAGCTTTTGTTGTGACTGCCTTTGTGAGAATATTAGCTAGTTGATCGTTGGATTGTACAGATGGAAGACTAATGACTTGCTTCTCAAGTTTCTCCTTTATAAAATGTCTGTCTATCTCCACATGCTTTGTTCGATCATGTTGAACTAGATTCTCTAAGATGTTGGTGGCTGATTGATCATCACAAAATAATTTACAAGCTTCATTTGGTGGGAAGTTCAATTCATATAAGAGTTTCTTGAGTCATAAAATCTTTGTTATTCCTTTAGCTATTCACCTAAACTCTGCCTCGGCACTTGATAGAGCTACTACCTTCTACTTCTTACTTCTCCAAGTGATTATGTTCCCTCCTACCAGGGTAAAGTACCCCCTAAGGTAGATTCCCTACTATCCTGATTACTTGCCTAGTCTGCATCTGTGTAAGCTATGAGATCAAGATGATTGTTTTTCTAAAGAAGACCCCTCTACTATTAGTGCCCTTTAAATATCTAGGAATCCTCACTAATGCATCCATGTGTGGTACTTGTGGGAGATGCATGAATCTACTAACTACCACAACAGTATATGAAATATCGAATCTGGTATGGGATAGGTAGATGAGTTTTCCCACCAACTTCTGATACTGTTCTTTATTGACTAATTCTTCATCTTGTACTGTCTAAAGCCTATGGTTGGCTACAATTAGTGTTTCAACTGGCTTACAATCAAGCATCCCAGTTTCTGCTAGGAGATCAAGTATGTACTTCTTATGATTAATGAAGATTCCTCGTCTTGACCTTAAAACTTCAATTCTGAGAAAATATTTCAGGTTTCCTAGGTCTTTCATTTCGAACTCCATAAACAACTTCTTCTTTAGGTAACTAATCTCTTCTTCATTATTCCCAGTGATGACCATATCGTCAACATAGCTTATCAAACAGGTAATACTTCCTTTCTCTTTCTTCAAGAACGAAGTGTGATCAGAGTTACTTTGCTCGTAACCAAATTTTTTCATTGCTGTAGTAAACCTACCAAACCATGCTCGCGGAGATTGTTTCAAGCCATACAATGCTTTCTTAAGTCTACACCCCTCTCCTGACCCATACTCGTCTGAGAACCTCGGTGGTGCTTTCATATAGACTTCTTCTTCAATTTCACTATGGAGGAAGGCATTTTTTACATTGTATAACTGTAACATCCGTTTTTTTTTAAAAAATAATAATAAATAAATAAATAAATAAATTTCAGAAATTTAAAATATATATATATATATATATATATATATATATATATATATATATATATATATATATATATATATATATATATATATATATATATATATATATATATATATAACTCCCCATTAACAAATAACTTCCCACTTCTCAATCTAATCTTATAACCAACCTCACATAACTATTATAAATTAAACTAATTACCCTTAATTTCATTCACATTATTACTCACACTTCCTTTTTCTCTTACAAACTCTTCCTCCATCTTCCAATTGCTTAAAATTTAATCAAAGAAAAGGCAAGATTTTGATATTAAAGGTATGTAATTTCATCTCTTTATAATATTGTTCTACCAATTTCAATCCAAATTACACATTTTGTATTTAATAAAAAAAAATATTTCTGACCTTAGTTTTCCGGCGATACGGCAGTCATCGAGATACCATCGGCGTGCGACGGCGGTCATCGCCGGCCGGCACCTTCACCTTCTTCCTTCTTCCTTTCTCCCCCTCTCTCTCTCTTCTTCCCTCCCTCTTCTTTCTTCTGCGTGGTACAGTGGGTTTTTTTTTACCCACTTTATTTCTTTTTTTTTATTCCTTTAACCTTATTATACTTATTATAAAATATTATCTATTTTCTTTTTCTTTTAAATTTTATTATGTTAACTTTTTTCCTTTTCTTTTAAAAATCATTTATAATACTCTTAATATTTATAACAAAATTTTGAAACTACCTTTTTGAATAAATTATATATATAAAAGTAAGAGTCTTTTAATTTATTTATTTCGATGGGTTGATCGAGGTATTAAATTGAGATATCTTATTTTATCGTGTAGACAACGGATTCGTAGATAGAGATTATTAAGAGCGTACGTTGTTTAGGATTGCGTGACAAGGTAATTCTCAATGTCCATCTAATTAGGACTATCCCGTTAATATTATGTGCTAAGTGATAATTAATGTGTTTAAATAAAATGCATGATTTTATATGACATTATTTTGTATGATATTATGTTTTATATATTCTCAAATTATATCTACTATTATTTTTGTCAAACTTGAATTTATAATTACTATTTTGATAAAATTTATATTATTATTTTGATAACGAAATTTGATACGATTTATTTGAAAGAGAAATACTTATAATATTATTATTTTGATGAAAGTTATATTATTATTTTAATAATGATTTTTAAATGCGATTGAATTTGGGAGGAAAATATTATGATATTAATATTGCAATTGAATATTATTGAGATATATTTATTGGGAAAATTTATGATCATAAAATATAAAATGTATAATGTATGTTTGATTATATGTTTGTGTGCTCGCGACTAATTATTAAAATATATTAAATCACGTAAGTCGTAAAGTGTAACATGAGGGAAATGAAGCTCTTATATTTGTTGTGATCCAAGTATAAGGTTGATGAACAGGTTGTCCTGTTTGGTTAGTATAGCTGCCGACAGGTATTATTATTTTTGATACTTGATACGATGTTTGGTCTTCCTTCTATTTGTTGTGATCCAAGTAGAAGGAGTGTGCACACTAAGGTTCCCTGAAACTACTCTGCTGGCCTTGAATTATTTGGGGTGACGACCTCTTGATGAAGTAGGTATAGGGGTAAAGCCTCGGCCTACTGGTGTTCTCGTTCCCTCAAATTAAAAATTGATTATGTGTTTGTCATTATTAAATATCAAATTAATAAATTGGTTTATGTGATATTATATATATTGTTTTCTCAAATTATTTTTCTTTTAAACTCAGCTATATATTATTTTCTAAAATTATTTTCAATTTAATTATATTTTATTTTCTCAAATCATTTTCAAACTTAATCGTTTAACGGGATGGAGTTGTAATTACTCAATTTCCTGATTTTGGGAGTTTTTCCTTTGTTTTTCTTGCATTCTTATGTTGCAGGTTATTGATTGCGTGGGAATCGTGGAGTGAGGATCACCTAGAAACATAGCTTTTGTTAGAGTCGTATTTCAGTTTAAATTTTTCCTTAAGTCGTTTAAATATGGACATAGATTGCGTTTCAGTCTTCTCTTATGTTGTAAGACCCTTTGTTGGATTTAAAGTTATTAAGTTATTTCTTAGTCGTTAAGCCTTACATTTATTTTATTAGAAATAGATGTGGCGGTAACACTCCCATGAGTAGGTTTTGGCTCATGTTTTTCATTAAAGGTGTTTTCAAAAGTCCGACCTATTCTGAGGGTGTTACAATAACGACCAATCTTTATTTGCAGCTATTGAGAATAGGATTCTGATTGTATCAATCTTGGCAACCGGGGAGAAAGTTTCAGAATAATCCACCCCATAAGTTTGTGTGTAGCCTTTGGCTACAAGCCGAGCTTTGTACCTCTCAACAGTGCCATCTACATGATATTTGATAGTAAACACCCATTTGCAGCCAACTCTTTTCTTTCCTCTTAATAGAATGCATTGTTCCCATGTTTTATTCTTTTTGAGAGCAGCGATTTCTTCTTCCATGGCTCTCTTCCACTTTGGATCTTGGAGAGCCTCTTCGGTGGTTTTTTGCAAAACATTGGAATACAGGGAGGTGTTAAAGGCTACTGTCGTTTGCGATAGATTTTCATTACTTCCTCGGTTAGTGGGATACCGAGATCGCTGAGACTCAAACTCCGGATCAGACCTCTTAGATATATCAATTAAGGGCTTAGGATTTACCTCTTGTTCAGTTGGATGCTCGTCAGAAGGGATTAGAGTGAACTAAAGAAGAGAAACTATGACTTCAGAAACAACATCGGTAGTTTCGCCTACCTGCTCTTTTGGGTCCGATTCAATGATAATTGGGCATATTAACCAGCTTAGGTCATCACTAATTGTCTCCCCTTGAGGACCAGGCTGGGTATAGTAGTAGGATTGTTCAAAGAAGTCATAATCCATAGTGGTATACATCTGGTTGTGTAAAGGATCAAAACATCGATATCCCTTTTGATTTACCCCATAGCCAAGAAAAACACATTTAATAGCCCGAGGTTCAAGTTTAGTTCTGTTTTGTTTGGGAAGATGAACATAAACAACACACCCAAAGATACGAGGTACTACGGAATGAGAAGAGGGAAGAGAGACAAAAGATTCCAAGGTTTCAAGGGGAGTTTTGTATTGTTGTATTGGTGAGATAAGTAGCTGTAGCAATTGCTTCAGGCCAAAAAGAAGCTGAAGCATGAGACTCTATCAAAAGAGCTCGGGTGATTTCAAGTAAGGTGCGGTTTTTGTGTTCAACAATCCCATTTTGTGCGGTTTTTGCGGTCTGAAAGAAATTGTTTTATAGCTGAGTTGATGTATTTACCCCATTATCAGAACGTAGTATTTGTGGTTTAGCATGAAATTGAATTTGAAGCATATTATAAAAGGCGACAAAAATTGAAAAAACATCAGATTTGTGTTTCAAAAAATACACCCAACTCATACGAATACAATCATCCACAAATAAAACATAATAAGATAAATTATGGGATGGGGGGTTTTATTTGGGTATTTTGTTTTTATTTGGTTTTTTTATGGTATTAAAAGCAAAAAATAGCAAGTTTTGGTCATCCTTCCCGTCTAAACCAAAATTTGGTTTTTCTCTTTCTTCAAAATCTGGAGAGGGCCCCTCCACCCCAATATTTGCATAATGGCAGTAACCTTTGGTGGCCTGGAGGTAAATAGACCTCCTTCTTCACACGGCTGCTCTCTCACTCATGGATATTGTCTATCTGAACTTTGAATCCAACATCTAGAATTTGAATCTTTGCCTTGAAAATTAACCCGGTTGCCGTCCTTTCTCGCAAAGCAGGCCATGTCACCGGCTCGAGTTGTCGATGTCGTGGTGGCTGTTTGCCGGTTTGATAAGTTCATGTTATGCCGGAAGAGGATGAATGCGGGTCGGAGTACAAAGGATGAGATAAACTTTAAGAGAAAGGACGTGCGACCCTTTTTTTGTTTGGATCTGTTTTTGGTTTTGACCATGAATTTGATCGCTGGCAATCGGTCTCCGGTGTCGGAGATTTTGTTGTTAGTGTTTAGCCATCGCAGTTGCAACAATGGAATCAGTGATGGCAACCGTTAGGGTTTGGAGATTTTTATTTTTATTTTTAATGGTAAGTTTTTGACCTATAAATGATGAAAAACACCGTTGTGGTTGTTACGGCTCTAATATCATGAAAAGATTAATAATGCGGAAATAAAGATTACAAAGTTTTCGGGTTTTAAATATTATTTGTATTAATTAATCAAAGTATTAATAACTCCTATTTATACAAGAATTAAGAGGAGTAAACAAGAAAACAAGATATTCTATGAAATAATTACAAATCACAATATTCTTTAAATATTTGCACAATATTTTCCTACACTAAACCATTTGCTATTCTTGCCATTGTCACTTCCTGCTATGTATATACGCCATGGGATGGATGGAATGGCACCGGCAAGACTACAACATAACATTATTTTACTGTGTTTCCAGTTTACTGATCAATGTTTTCCCTATGTGTTGTAACTGAATTGAACTCTATCCCACACATTTTACACAAATTTTCAAATGAGAGAACTTTGAGACCATTTTTATTGTGCAGACCCAATGTACTGTTACCCAAAATCACTTATAATCTTATGAAAGTGATCACGTATAATTTATAGTTTTAGAGTGATTATTTATAACCTTAAAGTGATTATTATAATCTTAAAGTAATCAATTAGAATAATAGTCTAATTATATGAATTTGTCTCATAGAAAAATAATCTCATAAAAGACTTGTTGCATTTTTAAAATGTATATGCATTAAAACAAGTAGGACAAAGAGAGTATTTTAATTTAGTGATTGCTATGGACAACCCACATTCTTCTCACACAAGTCCACATCTTCTGAGTCACAAATAGACTTGTCAAAACAATTAGTTGGGTTAACTTCCGATCAAGTCAATTATCTATTCGAGGCATTCACGGTTTCTAATCGATTTATCAAAACGTTCGGATGTCAGCAATTACTTCGAATTTGACCTATTTTTTGTTAGGTTAGTCTTGGATACGAGTTAAAATTTTAGGTTATAACCAATCGATTTTTAAACAGGTTTTGAGTCGAATAAAAAATTACAAGACTTAATCACACATTATTCTCGATTTTGGCAAAAAAGTCAAAACAAATATGAATTTAGATAAACTTATACTAGTTTGACAAACAGGGTACATATTTATTTTAGTTATTATGAAATAAACTACATTTTCGTTTTTATATTTTTACTTATAGTTAATTGTACATCAAATCACTTGTTGAAATAAACATACTCTTAAAAGATACTAGTACAAACACCCGTACAATGTATATATATATATATATATATATATATATATATATATATATATATATATATATATATATATATATATATATATATATATATATATATATATATATATATATATATATATATTAATTATATATATATATATATATATTAATTATATATATATATATATATATATATATATATATTAATTATATATATATATATATATATATATATATATATATATATATATTATAATCTAATTTAAAATAATGCAAGTATATATCATTATAACGTTAAATCAATTAAGTAAAAATAATAAAAAGTATTATAAAAATATTATATTTTATGAAAAAACTTTCATATAAGTTAATTTATGAAATAACATTTAAAAATTAGTTTTTTCATGAGATGATATATGCTTTTCAAAGGATTCAAAAAAAGGAAAATAAATGAACCCTTTGAGAAAGATGTTAATAGAGAGACCAAAAGATAATAAGGCCAGATAAGATGAAGAACAATGCTTATCTATTTGGCAAAATTCCGTTAACTAAAAACTTTAAAGATAAATTAAAGTATGGGTTAGTTGGGTCATACTCATATTAAAAGATACGTCAAAAAATCTAGACTTTTATTAAAGTATTAATTAATTAGTTTGTTAATTAGTCTACTAATTAATTTTATAAAATGGTGGGCATGAAATGTTTTTGTCATAAAAGTAGATAAAGTGGAGTGAGCAAAACAAATGAAAGATATTATTATCACAAAGGATTTTCTTTTGCTCCCATGATGCCCCACATTTGTGAAAAGAAAATGCAATCCAAAACGCACAATCCAAGCTTCCTTAATTAATAATATCATCAAAAATTAGATTTGATTATTATGAATCATTAAAAGACAAATATCAAAGATATTTTAAAAAATTTTACAAGTTTTATTCTAATATATGGTCTTGTGGCTATGAGTAATGATAGTGTTAGGAGGGTTAAGGATGCCTAAGTCCTTGCATTGAATGAAGATGAACTAATATAAGCCTCACTTTCACCATGATTTCGAAAAATTAACTAAAATATAAAAGTAAATTTATAAATATTCACAAATGCATTTAAATGATTTTTATATTCAACTTTAAATAGCTCAGATTGTTACTTTTGCATTTCAAGATTTTCACCTCTTTTTATACATTGATTATAAATATTGTTTGGTCCACCAGTATATGTTTATCAAATCTTGTGAAATTATTTCAAGTCCTAAAGCCTTACTTGTGAATAACTCTCCTCCACGATGACTTAAAGTTTCACTTTCAGTTGCAAATAAATAACAACACAAGTAGCAACAAGCATCATTCCTAATATTGTATTCTAACTAATTAGAGTACTTATAATACTAGGACTCGCTAAATTGATGTGCTTATCGTGACAATTTAGTTTGGAGATAAGCATATATTTGGAGTTGATATGGACCTCTTTGAATATAAGCTCTTCTTATCTCGTCACGATCATTTACATCATAACTTTAAATTGAGTATCTATTGATGCGATCAAAGGAAAAAAACACTTACATCAATTTTACCTTTTGTGTTAAAGAAGAGGTATGTGTATGATTCAATTAAACTTGCGAATTTTGATATTAAGTATCATCTTAAGGATTTGGTGAATTTTCAGACATTGAACTAGTAGGACATAAGATGATCAAGCAACTAGTTTTTTGAAATACCTATCCATTTGATACACTAAAACACAATTATTAATTACAAGTGACCTATAAAACTAATTAAATGACCAATCATTGTTAAACAATCTTCTACGATCTACAAACATATATACAAAATATACTATTAAAATAACTATATTTCACTATTCATTTCGATTTCTATCATCTAAGTTAAATAAGAATGCCATCATTAATAAATAACATAAAACCCTAATTTTTTTTGAAAAAAAAAATCTAAAAAATTAAGTCCCAAAATCTTGTATGAGTCGTTGAAGTAAACGAAAAAATGCAATAGACCTATATATTTAAGATGAATTAAGTAAATAAAAAACTTCAACTAATTTAAAACGGAGAAAATATACTAAAATATGTGAGAAAAAAATTTAAAAAGAAAAATTACACTGAATGATGTAGTTGTGTGGAGCCTCGGATATCGGACAATGGAGGTGGAGTAGGCATCCAGCCGGGGACGCTGAACGGTGGAGGGTTGGAGGCCGTGTGCTTTAAGTTTGGTGCCTGAATATGTGAGGAAGAAGGTAATGAATGTGGCTGGTTATATGGGGAATATAGAAGAATGACCAAATATTCATGGCATTGAATAAATCAGTTTTAGTTATTGTGAATCCTCACAAGTTAGAGAATCTAAGTGATACACAATACACATGTTATTATCAATTCATGCATTCTTGGACAAGCCTTCTCACGCGCAAGGTGACTTGGTGAGTAATAAGTAAATATTTGATCACACTTGGACAACTTCACTCACAATCCTCATTGTAATTATTGCTCTAAAAACCTCATTAGGTGAACTTATTCTTATAACAAATAAAAATAAAATATACTCACTCTATTTCACCAAATAAATTTATCCTATTTTATTGTTTATATATTTGTCCTATTTTTATTTTTCGTAGTGACTTAAACTCTTTATTTGATTCTTATCTAAACATTTAGCTTAACCTTTCATCTTATCTGCAAGTTTTTCACAATTTTCAATCAAATATCACTTTTCCAGATTTTTTATTTGTTCTTTAATTACTTATGAAGCAAATTTAGTGAGATTAGAGTGACTATTTTAGTCGAGAACACATAGTTTTAGTATTACTTCTCAACATTCATGACAACAAGGCTAATTTCTCTATTATTTTTATTTATATCGAAATCTTTAAATCATATTTCATGTGTTTCATTACGGTATCCGCGTTTTATCTTTTACACAATCCAATGCATTATTTGATAAATTATATATTTGGTTATTTATAACTAAAAATTATAAAAAGTTAATATTTTGAAAATATGTGACTAGATGATTTAAATAATTTCTCATGTGACTATATTTGTATTACACATTAGCTACAATATACTATAAAATAAGTTTGAATGATGAACAATATTCAATAACCTTGTGTAGCAAGTATTTAAAAACGTTTGTAGTATTTATCAACCTATTTTCTTTGTAAATAGAGGGATGTATAGGTAGAATTAGAAGTATTCAAAACAAATCTAACGATCTAATATTACATAACCTTATATTTGAATTTGATTTGACTTGACTACAAAAATGATTTACAAATTTGTACAAAACAACATCAATACAAGACCCGATTTTAAATCATTTTAAAACACTTGATTAGAAATCGATTTGATAACTCGAATGAATACATTCTGATAGTACGTAATTTAATGTCTTAACACCACCTATAAAGGCTTGATTAGTTGAGCGAATCATTGTATATAGGGTAAAGGTTATTTCCTTTGGGCAAGAGGAAAAGGAGAATTAATCTTTCAGATGTTGATGAGAATTAAACTTCTATCATAAGGGTGGAAGTAAAAGTCGTTAACCACTTAACTAACTCAATAGTTAAGTCAGTCAACCTTATATTTATAATATTTGATTGCTAATTTATTATATACATCTATGCCTTACGCAATTATCTATGATACGACTGTGAAAGTCTAAGAGTTTTCCATTGCTCTTGTACTAGAGTTTTAATTCTCACCACATAAGAAATAATTAATTTTGTAGATATTCTTTAGCCTCTCAATAAAAAATATTATTACATTATATTTTTCAATGTAAGAGTTTTTTATGAAATATTTTAAATTTATTGGGATGATAAAATATTTTGGGATTAGTTAGTATAGTATAGTACACATTAATGATATTTTGTCCATTATTGTTAAATGGTCTTGTAAAAGCAAGCTTTTTCTTAAACCTAAATGGAATTTCTGTTAGAGATACTCCTAAAAAGAATAGGAACGCACCAATCAAGCTAGCTAGGAATCAAAAGTGATTGGAGAAAGTTGTCAATCTGTCATTATCTTGAGATATTATTTAGTGTGATAATAATCCATAATTCACTCAATAAACTTTTGGGGTTGATATTTCTTTGATTTCCTTTGACAAAATGTGCATGTTATTGATGTGATACCATTATCTTTGATTTGGGATTCCAATCGATGTCAATTTCATGGGTGGGAGGGCAAGAAACACATCACAATATATCACTCTATTTAAGCTCACAAAAAAAATTAAATTCTACTTATAGTCTGTCCTACTTATTTCGTGTTAATGGTTATTTTGGTCTGTTTCACTTATTTTTTATTTTTGAGCAAAGACGTAGAACTTTCTTTTAAAAAGTCAAACATTGCAAGTATTTTAGAACGGAAAAAATATTGTTTTTTGTGTGGTTATTGGTGTACTTTAAGAAAATATAGCTTAGGTTGCTTAGTTTGTGTATTTATTATGGTTTATGAGCAATAAGACTATTTTTGGGTTAATTACAGTATTTTTAGTGCAAGTTTTGGTTGATTTATTAAGGATGGATAATATCAAAATGATTGCAAAGAAGCTAAAAATGTCTCAAGTTGAAGAAGTTAAAAATAATTAACACCTCTTTAAAAAAGCTGACTCAGCTTTTGGAAGTCTGTGTAATGCACAGGTCTACGAAAATGAAAGTATATATAAATTTAATTTAAAGCGATACAATTATATATTTTCATTATAAAATAGATCTAGTTTTGTAAAAAAAAAAAATTTAAGTGTGATGTAAGAATATTATATTTTACTAAAAATATGATATGATATAAATAATTAAGACAATATTTTTTGAACATATAATATTTATTTACAACTATGCTAAGAAGATTATAAAGTATATGATGATTAGAATCAAGGTCTTTAGTCTTTACTCAAATTGAATTTCTTATTCACTAATAAAATGAGTTTTATTAATCAATTAAATACATCAGTAATTTCGGTATATAAATATAAGTATTGTAATAATTTAATACAAATATTTTACTTATTTTAGTTCAAGTATTATTGATGGCATGCACTAAGATACGCCATGTAATCCTTAATGATACCATATAATTACTTCATATGTATATTAGAGAAAGACATTTGTATTTGTCATTTTCCAATATTAGTATGTGTTAGTATCTGTGATTAAAAATAAACTTATTAGTCTTGAATTAATTTTTCATTGTTAAACTTATTAATATATAGCGGGACTTTGAGACTAAAAAAAACTTAAATTCAAAATAAATTTAAATTAATCTTAATCAATATATTTTTTTGCAATAATTTTACTATATTCTTGTAAATTAAACTTCACATTAACCCATCATTTCAATTAGTTATTTCTATATTATGATTTCAATACAAAGAAATTTCTACACTAAATTTTAAATACTTTCTTAAAGCAAGTGGTTATATTTATGATGTGATGGCATAACATCTAAGCTGGGATTCCGATCAATGTCCATTTCAATATTTCGTAGATATTTATCTTTAATTTCAAACAACTTGTGGGCACTCCTACATAATATCTATATATATCTATTATTGCAGGTAAAGTTAGTGATAGGAAGGAATATTTTTGTAGTTCTTCTACTTCCATTTTAAATTACTTACAATATTAAAATATTGTAATTTTATTGATTATTTGTAATTTGTAATTAATATTTTTAATTTATAAGTTGAACAATAGTTAAGTGAAATCTTGATTAATTCCTCTCAATGCAAAGATTATTAGTGTCAATATTTTATTATACATAATTAGAGATGTTAAGAATTAATTTAATATATTGGATTGTGAGAAAAAAATATTACAAATATTTTGAAACTGAAGAAATATAAATAATCTACTAATTAGGTCTTAAATTTAACCTATATAATTACGTTACAATTTTCATTTGTTATACATTGGGTCGTCTCATTTATTTTTGGCATTCAGAGGAAAAGATAAAAAGATCCATAATAATTCATATTACATAGCACAAAATCTAAATTATACCTAAATTTATTTTAAAATAGTATTAATTTTATACATAAATTTTTTTTTTGAGATCTTAAAAAATTTAAAACCCTGAACGATAGTCTAATTTATCCTCATTATGGACAATGAGAGTAATAGGAGAAAATTCAAAAAGATGGAGTGAGTACTCGGTAAGCTTTTATATTGGGAGGAAGTCCACACTTTGATAATTATGATGATTTGATGATTAATTATGATGATATTATGTTATTAGGAATCATCCAATAAACATTAGAAATTTAGGCTACTTGCCCTATGAGGCTACGACAACTGATCGAACGCGCTCACGTTGTCATTAATTCAATCATTAAATATATCAATAATGGATATTAGAGAAACTTATACTAATTTTTTTATATTTAACACTAGGTCCTATTTTAATAACATAAAAAATCTAGAAATTTAAAGTTAATAAGAAGAGCACTTAAATAAGAATAATAAAAAGTATCGTTTATTTCATTAACATTAAAAATCTAAAGTTAAAGCTTAAATATTTAGAATTACAAAGGTTATAAAAAATAGGTTTTTTTTATGAAAAATATTCCTATTTTATAAAATATATAGTTACCTTTTTCATACATAATGACTAGAAAAAAAATATTTTCCTTCTTATATTAAATTGTCTTCATGTTAATATGGTGATGAGTACTTTTAAATAAAAACTGCCATTAAAACTGAATATGTCACATTCGAAATTTTAAGTGGCTATTTTCACTTAAATCACATTTACCTATTATTTAACAAGCTACTTCACCTTCAAAATAGCATATTTCACCTCCGAAACACCCAAAACACATGTTTACCATTGTACTAAATTATAATATTTTCACTTGATTCTTCTCCTATATGTATATAAGCCACATTATTTTCATCAACCAGATCTATTTTTTTTACAACATAAAGGATATAAAATACCTAATATAATTAGACATAATATAATATCAATAGATTCTAATTTAATTGCTACGTTTGTTTTTTCACGAAATTTAAAATTAATAATCTTTACAATGAGACGAATTAAACAAGATCTCCCATGACTATGTTTTAACTTATAGATTAAAATCTGATTACAAATTAAGAGTGATAAATAAATAGTGCCATTTATTTAATATTACGACTAATATGGAACTAATATGGAACGAGAAAGTATCTTACAATATGTCTTTGATTTTCCATATATATATATTACTTTTTACTTTCATTTGACTTTGTGGGTAAATAAAAGACACCCAAGTCATCATTCCCTACTTAGAAATTCTTCTGATAGAGCAAAAGGGTATTCCTTGCTGGAACAGTACATGTGTGTCGAGAACTCAGGTCATTGTTTTAAAGGACCCACAAACTCAGTCACTAAGATAGTACTCTTATTACATTTTGTAACGTTGCTTTTTTGAAATTGTTTATTAATTAGTTTTAATTATATTTTGTTCTCAATCGATAAAGTGAGATTTTGTTTAATTCGTTTCAATATAAAATTTAATAATATTATTTTTTGTATCTTTTTATTATATATAATGAAAATTTTTCACAATTCAATAAATAGGTTGAATATTGAGAAAAAGTAAAGTATTGCTAAATATTAGGAATAGTAAAACTACAAACTACATTAGTATGAAAAGATCTACAGTCATGATACAATTCTCAGATTTGCTGAGGAATTGTTCTTGAAGAGAAGAGATGGAGGAAGAGAGATTATAGAGATTACTATTATTGAATATCATTCTTATTTAAAAAACAGATACAAGGGTATATATATACATCGAAGACTATTTTATTTTATAAGAGCCAACTTCCAGCTCACTTCCAACTCATATATCAGTAATACCCCCCCTCAAGCTGGTGGTTGAATCAAGTGATCGAACACCCAGCTTGGAAAGTAATCTGTGCAATTGAGGAGAGGCAAGAGACTTGGTTAGAAGGTCAGCTAGCTGATCAGTGGTAGAGATATAGACAAGCTCCAATAACCCCTCCATTACTTTTTCTCTAGTTAAGTGGAAGTCTAATTCAACATCTTTTGTTCTTTCATGATGAACTGGATTCTTGCCCAAGTGAATGGCTGATTGATTGTCACAACAGAGTCTAATAGGTTTTAAATTTTGAATTCCCAATTCAGACAATAGACGCACTAGCCAAGTGATTTCTGAGGCTGCTGAGGCTAAAGCCCTATATTCTGCTTCAGAGGAGGATCTAGAAACAGTAGATTGCTTCTTAGATTTCCATGATATAGGACTCTTTCCTAGAAGCATTATGTAACCTGTGACAGATCTCCTTGTATTTGGATAAGAGGCCCAATCTGAATCTGAAAAACCTTGCAGAGATAGCTCATCAATGGACTGTAGTAAAATGCCTTGACCTATGGAGCCAGCTAGGTATCTTAGCATGTGGGAAAGAGCCTTGGCATGCTGGATTCTAGGACTTTGAAGAAATTGACTAAGTGTTGGTACCCCAAAAGAAATGTCTGGTCTTGTATGTGTAAGAAAATTTAATTTTCCCACCAGACATCTGTATTGTGCAGGATCATGATAAAATTCTCCTTCATTTGCTAATAATCTGAGGTTAACTGGCAGAAGAGTTTTTGCTAATTTAGAGACATCCATTTCACAACTCTCAAGGAGCTCTTTAGTGAATTTTCTCTGTGTCAATATGATGCCTGTAGCCACCCTGGAGACCTCAATACCAAGGAAATAACTCAATTCACCCAGATCCTTGATGCTAAAGACAGTGTGAAGGTGTGATTTGAGGTCATTAAGGATTGTTGTATTTGTGCCTGTGAGGATGATGTCATCCACATAAACTGCAACAATGCACAGATCCACATTATCTTTGTATATAAACAGAGAGTAATCATTCTTGCTTTGTGTAAAATGCTTCTGTTGTAATTCAGTAGTTAGCCTGGCAAACCATTGTCTACTAGCCTGTTTCAACCCATAGAGAGATTTGAGCAACTTGCATACTTTGTTCTCTGGATTAGGAACACCATGTGGCATTTTCATGTAAACTTCTGCATCAAGTGAACCATGTAAGAAGGCGTTGTTTATGTCAAGTTGATACAAGGGCCATTGTTTACTAGATGCTATGGCTAGTAAGCATCTAATAGTAGCCATTTTGACTACAGGGGAAAAGGTCTCTGCATAATCCACTCCAAACTTTTGTGTGAACCCCTTTGCCACAAGCCTTGCCTTGTACCTTTCCAATGATCCATCCTTCTTAAGTTTTACTTTGTAAACCCACTTACATCCAATGGCCTTTTTCCTTTAGGTAGGTCTGTGACTACCCAAGTGTGGTTTGCATTGAGGGCCTCTATTTCCTTTTGCATTGCTGTTACCCATTCAGGATGTTGTGCAGCTTCAAAGTAGGTTGCTGGTTCAGATAGAACAGATATATGAGATATGAGTGCTTTACAAGGTGTTGGTATTTCTTCAAATTGAACAATGTTACACCAGTGTTGTGTGTTATTATTAGCAACACAAACAAAGTCATCCATCCAAGCAGGCCTTTTATGTGGTCTTTTATCTGGTAAATTGGTGATAAGGTTTGGTGGGTGTGGTTGTGGTACAGGTATGTTTGGAGTGAGGAATGTTTCTTCAAGAATGTCTATGTTGGTTGTATGAGGTGTTTGTATGTTCTGTTTTGCTTCAGGTGTGGTTTCTGTATGATGATCTCTTTTGGCAGTGGGTAGAATGAAGGCATCTGGTAAAGACTGATCTTCTGGTAGATTAAAGGGTGTATGGCTCGGTAGAAAAATAGGGTTTAAAGGAGTTTGAGGTGAATCAGAGAGGTGAAAGGGTAAATGTCTTTCATGAAATGTGACATCCCTTGAAACAAACAGTTTGTTTGTTTCCAAATTCAGAAGTTTATATCCCTTTTGTCCTGTCTCATATCCCATCATGACACAAGGTATGGCTCTTGAGTCAAATTTGGATCTATTTTCCTTTAGATTTGAGGCATAAACCAAACAACCAAAGACCCTTAGGTGATCAATATCAGGTCTTGTTCCATACACCTTTTCATAAGGTGATTTATTTTCTATGGAACTTAAAGGCATTCTGTTTATCAAGTGAGTAGCAGTAAGCAAGCATTCCCCCCAGAACTTTAATGGAACTTTAGATTGAAAGTAAAGTGCCCTTGCTGTATCAAGAAGATGTTTGTGCTTCCTTTCTATTACCCCATTCTGTTGTGGAGTATCAGTGCAGCTTCTTTGATGCAAAATCCCAAACTTTCCATATACATTTAAAATTCTTCCTTCACAAAGCTCTTTGGCATTATCACTTCTTATTGTTTTTACAATGACATCAAATTGATTATGTATGAATGTAATAAGAAAATCAATAATTTCAACTGAATCACTTTTATTTTTCATCATGAAAGTCCAAGTATGTCTTGAAAAATCATCAACAATTGTCAAGAAGTATGTACAATTATTATGAGTTCTGATTTTGTAAGGACCCCAGACATCTATATGCAACAAATCAAAGCAATTTTTACTTCTACTTCCTACTTTGGGGAAAGAACTTCTAGTTTGTTTTGCTCTAGGACAAATTTGGCAAACACAGTCTAGACCATTCTTATTTGCTAGGCTATCATCAACAAACTGCAACCTATTGAATGGTATATGACCCAACCTCAAATGCATCAACTTCAGCTCTTCTGAAACAGCAATGTTGACTGAATTTCTCGTTCTGTCATCATCATTTTTTACTGCATAAAGTCCTGACTCCAGATTACCAAGAACCAAGGTACTTCTCTGTGAATGATCCTGGATCATACACTTGTCATGTGTAAAAACTATGCCACAATCCATGTCCTTACATAATTTATGTGTTGAAATCAAGTTGAACTGTAATCTTGGTACATGTAGCACATTTTTGAGTATGATACCATTTCCAAATGTTACAGTTTCAATGTTTTCTATCTTTAATTTCTTTCCATCAGCCACCGTTATTTTATTAGGTGATTTGTCAAAGATATTGTAGCTATCAAATAACTCCAGGCTAGAACAGATGTGATCAGTGGCTCCACTATCTATTATCCATCTTGAATTGAAACAAGAGATTAAGCAAGCATTGTTACCTGCCATGTTGCCCCTTTCTGTAGCCTGAACGTCATCGCATTGTTTGCTTTGTTTGATTAGATTTATCAATTTCTTGTATAAAGCAGCTTCTTGATCTTGTTCATCATTTGACTCATCTTCATAAGTCATGGCTGCCACACTTTTTCCTCTTGTGGCCTTGTTGTTCTTATCATTTTTTGGATACCCATTTAGCTTGTAGCACTTGTTTACTGTATGGTTTGTCATTTTGCAATATTCGCAGTATAGATTGTTTTTCTTGAAGGTTGTTGATCTACTTGTTTCTCCTTTGATTCCATCACCAGCAGTGAAAGCCATGGTAGAATGTTTGTTGCATACTTCTACTATCTCCTGTTGTCTCTCATCTTGTATTAGTAAATTGTAGGCAACAGAAATAGTTGGAAGAGGATTCATCATTAGAATATTGGTTCTAACTGCATTGTGTTTGCTATCCAATTTCATAAGAAATTGTACTAATCTTTCATCTTGCTGATTCTTGAGAAATTTCTTTAGGAAATTGCATGAACAGCCATTGCATGTGCAGATCGAAATAGGATTTGCAGCACTGATCTGATCCCAAATGCCTTTGATCTTTGTGAAAAATACAGCGACAGAACTGTCATCTTGATTAATCTTGTTTAGATTCTGCTGTAGAGAAAACAATTGCGGTCCAGATATCACTGAATAGCGATCTTCAAGATCTTTCCAGATCTCATAAGCAGTTGAGAAATACAAAACACTCTTTGCTATTGTATTATCCACAGATCTTAGTAAATATGAGATTATCATGTTGTTGCATCTTTCCCAAGCCTCGAAGAGAGGATCAGTGATTTCAGGCTTAATTAGGTTTCCATCAATAAAAGCAATTTTGTTCTTCATTGACAAAGCTAAAATCATAGCTCTCTTCCAATCTGCGTAGTTATCACCATTAAATTTCTCTGAGACCAAAGAAACAGTAGGGTTTTCATTTGGATGAATGTAGTATACAGAATTTGGATCTGCAATTGGATTTTGAGTGGAATTTTGTGAAGTGTAACTTGATTCAAACATTTTGATGAAGAAAGAGAAAACAAGAAGAAGGGAGATGAATCTTTAATCAGAATTCTGAGAATTCGATCTGGAAAACAAGGAAAATGAGTTCTGAATTTTATCAGAATCTTGATGCAATTCTAGTGATTGCTGAAAAGAAAAGAAAAAAAAAATGCAGAAGGTATGATAGAACAGATCTTTAATGCTCTGATACCATGATACAATTCTCAGATTTGCTGAGGAATTGTTCTTGAAGAGAAGAGATGGAGGAAGAGAGATTGCAGAGATTACTATTATTGAATATCATTCTTATTTAAAAAACAGATACAAGGGTATATATATATACATCGAAGACTATTTTATTTGATAAGAGCCAACTTCCAGCTCATATATCAGTAATAAGTCATATAAGCGGCATGCAAAGGCGATGCCCCAAATTTAAATTTGGAGAGCCATATAGTCTCTATATCAGCCAAAAAAATAGTCTAATGGAAATATAATTGCGAAATAAATTATTGTCACGTGCTCAATATACTACATAAAAATTTTGTCAAATAACTTATATACTAGTAAAAAAGTATAGTTGAATGACCAAAAGATTAAATAAAAATTATTGTCAATTGACTAGTATACTAGCAAATATTAATTTTAGGAAAACAAGTTTATAATCTAAGTACTTGCTTCTAAATAAAATTATTTTACAATTGAAGTCTAGAAAAGTTGGGAGAAGACAAAATTCTCTGATAGCAATATACCTTAAATTTTATAAAATACTACTTTGGCTATTGAATTTCACTTAAATTAGTTGATATTTAATTAGCCCTTACATAATATATCTTAAATTAATATAAGGGAGACCGAATTTATAAAATACTTAGGCCTCGTGCTTGGACCGGAGGGTCGGGCCTCCATCGGCCACCCTTGTAACATCGCTCATAGATTTTAGGTAGTGGTGAATTCAATATAATTGTATAATAACTTAATAGTATAGTATGTAGCGAATATACGCAGGGAAGAAATTTGGGTGAGATATTAAAGGGCGCAAAAACTTAGACCATAAACTAATTCGGTTAATCAGCAAATATTTAAACTCTTCACCTTTTAGTTGTAAAACATTAATTTACAATATTATTATATGATAAAGGTGCTATTAAATAAATATTACATTGGAAAAAACTTACTAGACAACGCCCCATATTTTAATAAATATATATTTTTTTTCTATATTGTATGTTATACAATATTATTAATAGAGTTTGATAAATAACCTATACGCTAGCCTAAATAGTCTCATGCCTAAATTCAGCTCTCGTATATGTTTTAACTTACCACTAAGCCTATTAATAAGCCTTTCGAATTCATTACTTTGATCCATAACCCTTTTATCTTGATTCTTATGTTGCTTGATACCCCTCATTTGGAGGGAGTACTTTCCATCTCGATCATGTAAATATATAAATAATACTAAGTACTAACAATATGATAAAAAGTATATATCCATACTTCAAAGAATGAATGGGTATGAATATTGTCTAGAGTATTTTACAAGCAACTTCAAAAATAAATTATTATTATAACATTTTTTGGCATACATATTGACAAGTGTCCTAATTAGAAGAGCTCATTATTATAAATCATGACTTAGTTGTAACACTTTATTAGCATGTAAAAATACATTCATCATGAGCTTTAAAAAAATCATCACCTTTAC
The DNA here is from genome assembly GCF_026212465.1 of Amaranthus tricolor. Classification (NCBI taxonomy): domain Eukaryota; kingdom Viridiplantae; phylum Streptophyta; class Magnoliopsida; order Caryophyllales; family Amaranthaceae; genus Amaranthus; species Amaranthus tricolor. The sequence goes on from NC_080055.1 coordinate 10,925,338, forward strand.
AAATAGGAAATAAAATGACTCGTTTACAAGCTTAAAAGAGATTTACCATTCAAATCAATTGATAATACTAGATAAACTAATATAATTTCTTCTTTTTCTCCCTTTAAATCTATTTACCTTGGACACCGTATTATATACACTTTAACTAACAAATAAACAAAATAAAACTCTATTTTATAAGATTTTTTGTTAGACACAAATACAACAATTTGACTTAGATGAAAGATTAACTAATTACACGTTAATTCAAACTAATATATAAAAATTATTGTATTTATTAAACTTTTAAACATTAAGCTTGCTAATGTTTTAAAACATGACAAATTTATTTACTTTTATTTAAATCTATCGTTCATTAAGGGTATACACACCATTTTTCTGCAAACTACCTCACTTAAATTAATTTTTAATCAGTTTATTTTGAGAACTTAGGCTCGGGCTTATCTAAGTCATAATTATGTTCATTTGATTAGATAATCCCTTGAAAGGAAAGATTCTTGGACCGTCAAATAGCAAGAGGAGATGTTAAAGATAGTAAGAAAATAGAGTATAGACACGCGCGATCAAAAAGATTGAAGCTTTGATGAACAAAGCTTACACACAATCATAAATGACGTTTAGGAGACCTTCCCCTGAAATGGAATTATATTTCATTAACTAAATATCACTCACAATGCTTGATCAGACACTATCAAGCTTAAAGCTTCCACCTTTGATGGAAGGCACTTATCTGACACAATAGGAACTCTCTAGCCTATCCATCTCTCTTTCCTTGTTTTAGCCTCCTCTCTATATGCTAAAACCTAATTTAGGGACCTTATATAGACCCTAAAATATGATGAACCCTAGCCCAAAAGCCTAACTGTGCCCACCAAGCAAAAGACTAAATAAAAACTCGACTTGGACTTTGCACCGACCTACTAGAGCCAGCTGTATACCTGCTCGAACAAGCAGATCAATTTTGCCTATTACTGTATTTAGTTAGCGTGCCTAGGAAAATGTATGCTCACGCCTCATTCAAGGCACCTGTTGCCTTGTTCAAGGCACTTTTCATGCAGTCTCATCTTCTTGTTCTTTGTTGCTTCTTCACCATGGCACATCAAAGATCTCCATTGCTTCCTTGAAGCCCTAATATCAATGCCCTCAACCCTCCTGCATCCCATCATTGCTTACAATATGTGTGCCTTGGCTTGTATCATTTGATGATCAACATTACCTCCATCATATGTTGATTTGGCTCTTGCACTAATATCTATTAATATTAAATTATGTATATATTAAAAAAAATAATCGAATTAGTTAAGCACGTACAACAAGTTAACTGTTTGATCCATCCTATATTTGTAGTTAGAATGAATTTATTGCATAAAAAAGCGAGAATATTTTAAGTTCTTAGCTTTGTTCTTTAGTCATTCCTCCACTTAGTTTGGTCCATGAATCAAGGATTGAGTGGGGTGGGTTTTTTTTTTTTAAAAAAAGACTCTTGAGCTATTGCAATTTGAAGCTACATGACCAAATGAAAGGTATTCAAAAGTCAAAAAGGAAATGTTTTTAACGGAAATATCTCTTTTAATAACAAATTTAAAAAATGAAAGAACTAAGACTTTTATTGTTTTATTAATAAATTGAATTTATTTAAATAAACAAAAAAAATAATTATAATATAATATTTTCTTTCGTCATATTCATCAACCTAAAACACATGTCTTGAAATCGATCTAATAACCTAAATAAACATCTCTCAATTTTACCCTAAATTCAAAACTCACATTCGAAAGAGTGCACTAAAGTGAAGTCCCTAATCAATAAATTTGATCTAGTTTGCTAAGTTTTAATTGCAATGTTTGCTTATAATTTAGGTTGAAAAAGTTTTTTATTGATATAATTTTCTCCTTTAATCGTTTTAATTACTTATTACATATTAATTTTGATAAAAAATAATCACATAAAAATTTTCTATCCCCTTTCTTTTTTCATTTACCCTTAACTTTATTTCATTTATTCATTCAAAACAATTTCATTACTGCAGCTATTTTATTCTTTTTCTGAATAAGATTCACTTTTCTATAATTATATTAAGTGGAAACATAGCAAGAAATACAAAACGACCAAATTATAATTGTTACATGTCTCACCTAAAATTTTGGTTTTAGTATATTCATCTGCTAAATTACTTCTACCTTTTCCTTTACCTTTGCATAGCGTATCATTAGAGATGACAACGGGTTAAATTTAAATTGAGTCCAAATGAACTCAAAACCAGATCTATTTTTAAAAGGAGAGTCTAGATTCAAATCCGAATTCGTAGGTTCACTTTGTTAGGACCCAAATTTAGACCCACAAATCTAGGAACGGATCAGAATTCATAATAGATCCAATTTTTTTTGTGTATTTAATTGAATTTTATTTTGTATCGCAATAGAGATAAAATTTTAGACTTTATTTAATAATCATAATATATAAAACTATTAATTAAAATCCAGTTCTAAAAGTTTATACAAACTATAAATTTTGCTTAAACTATCAATCTAGTTCTAAAAATTTCGTACATAAACATTAATTTCTTCATAACATTATCTAACATTCAAAATAACGTTACTTATTTAACAAAGTACATTAGTAGACATTAATATTTTTTTAAATTATGTATATTTAAAAATCGAGTCTCTTGGATCCATGGATCCAAATCTAAATATTTTTTAGATACCGGATCCGAATCCAGTCAATTTTATATGTATCTAGATTCGTTAGGTCCAAAGAAGTAGGACTCGATCCGATCTATCAAAATGGATCCGGATCCATGAATTTGGACCGGGTCCAAGATCCTTCCATCTCTATGTATTACTCACTTGATCCTATGAGAGTTGTGATAATTTTCTTTTTAGTATGTTCAATAAAAACTGCTACAACTCTATTTTTGATTATAAGGAAAAATTGACATTAATATTTCAACTTTTTGCTCATCCACTGTGAATAATCCAATCTTTAGATTATTTTTTAAGAATTCAACATTTGCCTTTAGTTTGTGTGAATAATCCAACCTTTATTTTAGTTTGCTAGCAGCATATCCTATTACTTCTATAACATATTATTAGTGATATGGAATGTTGTAGGTAAATTTATCACAAAGGTTAGATTATTAGAAAATAATTCAAATGTGAGATTATTCACAGCGGATAAGTAAAAGATTGGATTTTTAGTGTCAATTTTTTTTAAAATAAGATTCATATTGATAAAATATGCATTACGATAACTCAAACATCATCTCATCCCATTATATTTTGACTTATACTTTTAAGACAAAAAAAATATAAATTTAGATTAATTGACGAATAATGTCAAAAGAAAAAATAAACAATTAATGTAAATAGGAAAAAGTATATATATATCTTTAAATATTGTTGTTGTTTCTATCTTTATTTATTTATTTACATTAGTTTATAAAGAAAATATTTAGATATTGAGAGAAAAGGTGGGACAGTTTTCATGGATCCCAAGGTCACAAAACAACCACCATCTCAGGAAGATGTACCACCTCAACCCCATCTTCAACCCCACCATTTCTTAACTCACCCACAAACAACATCATCATCAACAACAACAACATTAATCCCAATTAATATGCTTGATTCTTCCCATAATAACACTTCCAACAACCCCACAAACCCCCCAGAAATCAAAGATTTTCAGATCATAATCCCAGACAAACCAAATGATAATCAAATTCAACAACACCACCAAAAGAAACAGAATCAATTGGGTTTGGGTCCCAAAAGAAGTTCAAACAAAGACAGACATACAAAAGTTGAAGGAAGAGGAAGAAGAATAAGAATGCCTGCACTTTGTGCGGCAAGAATTTTTCAATTAACAAGAGAATTAGGTCATAAATCTGATGGTGAAACTATTCAATGGCTATTACAACAAGCTGAACCTTCAATTATTGCTGCTACTGGTACTGGTACCATTCCGGCTTCCGCTTTAGCTGCTACTGGTGCTTCTATTGCCCAACAGGGTACCTCGATCGGGTCGGGTTTGATCCATAAAGTTGATCAAATGGGTGGGTCAAGTAGTAGAAATAGTACTAATTGGGCTGGTTTGATGGGTATGGGTATGGGTATGGGTTGTGGATCAAGTAATTTGGGTATTTGGGCACAACAACACCAAAACCCAGTTCAAATTACTGGGTTATCAACAAGTTTGGTGGGTGTAAGTGGTACAAATTATTTGCATAAAATTGTGTATCCTGGGTTTGACTTATGTGGGGCCAATATTGGCAATCATATGAATTATGGTCCAATTTTAGGGGGGAATCAATCTGTTCATAATCATCAGCAAGATCAGCATCAGCAGGAGCAAGATCAGGAACAGAGTAATCATATAATGCCAGGATTAGAATTGGGATTATCACAAGATAATGTTCATGTGGGTGTTTTAAGTCCTCAAGCATTATCCCAGATTTACCAACAAATGGGTCAATCTAGAACTGGTGAAATTGGAAGTGGGTTGAGTTCATTGCATCATCAACAGCAAGATCATCAAACATTATCTGATTCTAAGGATGATTCTCAAGGTTCTGAGTAATGATCGTCATAATTGATCATAATGATCATGAAGTGCTACAAGCTATGTTATCCGGACTCTTCATTTCGATCTAATTGGTCTGGGACTACTCTGGGTATCCAGGCCTAAAATCGAAATTGTTTTATGGATCACTTGGATCCGAACTTATATCCGAACTAGTCCAATCTGAGGGTCCATTTAAACTATACTACGGTTTCTTTGAGTTTGCCCGTTTGATGGGCGCAAATTCTAAGGAACGGAGAGAGTAGTAAACTAATTATGTAGAGTTTTGAAGGTCCCTTTTTATTTTTTGGTATTGTATAAGTTTTAAAGTTGAGGAAAGAAAACAAATGGTTAGGATCAAGTTTCAGTGTTTAGAGCTGAATTTTCTTCCTTGTGCTCTAATTTACCCAAAAGTCAAATTCTTCCACAATTTTGGTTCTAATCAATGTAAATTTTTGGTAGAAATGCAATAAGAACTAGCCTTTAATTTGGGGCTTTATAGCTTCTAAATTTAAATAGATGTGTTGATTATATTCCAATTAGTGCAATTTTTTTTTCTTTAAGTGACACAGTGAAGCGTTGACAAATAATTTTTTAGTTGATTTTTGTTTTTGGTTTTTGTTAATCAGGTGAGAAGATAAAATTTAAGCAAAAACTAAAAAAAACCCAAAAAAAACTATGAGTAGTTTTTTTTATTGATTTGTGACATTTTGACTTATTTTTTGTATATGAGCAGCCAATAACCAACGATTAAAATCACTTGTCCAACTAACTAGCAAATCAGCCAAAAACTTCAATCAACCAACAATTATTTGCCAAATAGACCGTTTAAGTTTTAAGTGATAGACATTAATTTCTTAGTTCCTTCGTTTCATATTTGCTACCGACAGTGATATGTTCCACACAGCAATCACAATCAGGTGCGAGTATTTCAGAACAGAATAATTCTAAAGAATTCCTCATAGAATAAATAAGTTTAAAACTTAATTATGAAATTGATGAACCTGTATCATGTGATCTTCACATCATCATAATTCATATCTATGTCTGTTTCTCCTAATGGAAATTGTTGAATTTGAGAGGTGTAAGTGTAACTACAGCATATATTTGTCTTCAAGATTTAAATGCATGGGAAGACAATTTGCTGACATCTGCTTCTGTTTTCTTATTATGTACTGTAGTCCATGTGTTATCATTAACAATCTGTATATTGAAGTAGTTGCATTGTTTAGTCTTTTCTCTGAATTGTTGCTGTTTTTGACACTAGACTTAATTCACACTATTTTAAAATGTACTAATATAATAATACTAAGTTTTTTCTATTGATTGTATTGAATTATATCATTTGTCAAGTAAAAATACTTACTCATTTCTATTCTTCTAATTAATTTCATTTGACTTTTCACCAATTTTTATGTAGATTAAATGAGACCACTTAAAAAAGAGAAAGAAAGAGTAAGTTAATTGTTAATAGGTCTTCATTGGATTAATTGTAATAAGGTATGTAATGTGAGTAAAAAATACATATATAAATATAAATGCGACTAATAGGTGATTTAACCCTATTTGAAAATGGGATTTATAGGAAGAATATAAGGACTATTATTTTAATACCTTTTGAGATTGGTGCAGAGTTAAATAGTGTGGATCAAATTCATATAAAACTTAATTTCTGAGTTTTATATTACATACTCTCTCTATCTTGCTATTGAAATTATTGTTATAATTCTGTTTACAACATGTCACTTTCAGCAGCAAACTCAAAGAGACAAATAGAATAATGTTACTTGGTTAGTATGTTGATTAGTTTTTTTAGTCCTAAACCATGCGTCTAAATTATATTTTCTTATCTATAAATTTCACCCACTTTAGCTAATAAACATCTACCAACCAATAGTTTGGTTTAAACAGTTGACTGATCTAAAAAGGCGGTTTAAATAGCTGACATACTCATTTTCGTAGATTTTTGTCGACTAATAAACATCTACTAATTGATAAAACAAGTCAATCAAACTAGTCTAACAATCAATTGCAATTAGTAGACATGCCACTCTAGAGACACATGCTCATTTTCGTAGATTTTTGTCGACTTTGGTAGGTATTGTAACCTTTTGGGAAGGGTTAAGCTTGTTTAATTGCACTAATGCTAAACAAATGCTTTTCTTTGTCATTGTTAACTGTTCATCTGTTGTAACAAAATGTCATAGGTAGGTATAATTTCCCTAAACTAAGGAAAGTTCAATATGTGTTTAGTTTCTTTAATAAAGTGAATACTAAAAATGGGGAGCAAAAGCAAAGCCTTTGTTTTAGTCCATTCTACCGTTTAAGTAGTTGTTTTTTATTTACCTTTCCTGCAAGAGGGAGAGAAGGAACTGATCTTATTATAGATGATGAGAATCACTAACTAGATAAAAAAAAATAATTGCTGTAAAAGAAAAAACTTTGTCATCACGAGATGAAATTTAGGCGAAAAAATAAAAGTGTAAAGAATATTATGAAAAGACGAAGACAAAAGATAATTAACATTTTGTAACGAATAAAAATTATTGATGCAAATAGAATTGAGTTTTGTCTCCATTTTAAGAAATATTGTTTTACTAGGTAAGGATTTTGAGTTTGAATCTTAGTTAACCGTCTCTTTCTCTTAACTTAATGTGCAAACCGAAAAAATTCTTACGGATATGGAATAGCTTTATTTTCAAAGATTTTTAACGGCCCGTTTGTTAGATAGTAATAAACAGTAATAATAGAAATAAAAATTAATGTAATTTTGGTAATAAACGGTTGTACCAGCAGGATTTGGAGCGTCAAAGTCTATACTCCATATCATCGGACTTATCCGATTAAAGCCCAATACACACTTTTGGATACAGTCCTCATTTTTGGACTACTGTCTGTTATCTTTTTCAGTATGTATTAACCCTCAAATTACAAGAAAAATTTTTTAAATCACAAAAGCCAACAACAGCTAGTTAAATATAATATATATTTTAGGGACTCTATAGAAGAAAATTTCAAAAAGGTCCAATTTAAACTTAAAGTTATAGAGAAAGTGAAATTCCAAAATATTTGTAAGTTAAGGTGTCGTTTAGCGTTGTTTTGGTATTTTATTATTTTAAAAATAGAAACACGCTAGAATTAGTTTGGCAAAACAATTTTTAAAAACAATTTTTGTTCAATTTTTGTAAATTCATAACACTAAAATGGAAAATTGGAAATGACATTTTGTGGTTTTATAATTTTGTTTTTAGAAAATATTTCTTTCAATCACATGATAATTAAGTGTGGTGGTGCGTTCATGGATCTGGTACCTAGTTTGTCTTACCCAAAATTTGGCTCTCATACTCGATCTTAACGTAAAAGTCTTATTTGGTGAGACCCATTGAGTTAGGTTTGAGTTTTGGTTCCAAAACATAATTACATTTCACTTTAATGTTTTTACACTCTACCTGACTATTGAACTAAACTCAACTCTTATTCGATTTATAGACTTAAACTTTCTATAGACTCAGGTTGAGCCGACCAGCGAGCCATTTAGATTCAAAAGGTCTTGATCTTACTTTGAAACCTAATGATTTACAGTCTGTTTATACTTTCATAAAAAATAATCAGTTTGGATCCACTGTATTCAAATGATATCCGACCTTTAACCTCTATTAAATTGTAATTCAACCATTTAACTCGAACCCAACTACCCAAACATGAACTGACCCATAACTAATTTCACCTAACTTGAGTCTTGGCCCAACTGAGTCTCTCTTAAGTCTTGACCCATGACCCATGAATATATGATCCCTTGTAAACCCATGAGACACATATTTAACCCTCATTTCAGGTTTTGTTCTTAATTTTAATACCCCACTGGTTTGGATCAATGGTTCTAATCTTTTCAAAACTATGCTCGATTCGACTTAATACTAATTTACACACACAATCTAAACTACGATCAAATCAAATTAGATCTAACTCATAATCTATTTAAGATAAATTACTCTCATTTCAAACTCTAAAGTCGTAAAAATTAGACAAAAAAATTAGATAAACTCTATTTTTGACCCAATACATGAATTTAACCCTGAGTTTAAAATTTTTAAATTCTATGAGTATATGAGTTTGAATTTGTTTGTAAAAAAATGAATTTGTCTATAATATAGCTTTTATCTTTAATCGATCTGTAATGCTACAGAATTGGTAATTTAAAATATTATGTTCAAGAATTTTACAACTAGTTCATAAAAAAATAAAATTGTTCTGACAAAAACAGGACCGAAAACAAAAAATCTGAATTTTTAGAAAACAAAAGGTAAAAGCAAAAATGATATGAAACAAGACCTAAGTTTCGCAAATTAACTATCCAATTAGCTTTTGATTAATTTCGCCATACATATATGCAACTATATAAAGAATTGAAACTATTGTAGATGTAACATAGGTCCTTCTCATACCTGGTAAGAAATATTCCACTCGAATTTAAAGAGTGGTTAATTAAGATTCAAACATGTAACTGTTTTGTCATGTTAGTTCTAATACCATGTCAAGTAATTAATTCAACCAAAAGTTTAAGCCATCATGGTTGATAATCCATGATATGTTTTATACTCTAGCATTTATCAATCACTCTTAGCTCGTATTTTATTTTTAATCAAACACAATTGAAGATATTTAGGATTGAAATAATGTATCAAAAAGTATGCAAAACTAAATGAAACATTCAATTAGAATAGGATGGAGAAATATAATGCATAGGATTGTGACTCTTTCCGATTCTAAATCAACGTTTTATTTGATAATGCACTAATTTTAAGTAAAGTGGAAGGGGATCATATGAGACTACATGGGAGAAATGAGTAAGGAAAAAGTAACGGAAAAAATAAAAATTACAAGTAATTATAAGAAAAAATAAAACGTTTGATGTAAATATTGATGTAAATATTAAAAAAAAAAGGAAATGAGACATTAAATTAGAATAGAAGGGAGTTTTTAATAATTTTATAAATACACATTGTATTATTTTTACTTTCTAAAATTGTATATTCTATTTGTAAAAGAAAGTTTAGCAAGTTTTTCTTTTTGGAAAATGGACAATAAAAAATTTACCATATAATAATTTAATGATTCAAAATTCTTATCTGAATAATCCTATAAGAATAGAATCAAAATAAACAATACTTCATATTAATAAAAAATATGCATGTTTTTGGTGTATACCTATATATTATTCTGTATATGTTCAACTCTTGATTATATTTGAAAGATTCTCTAAGGTTTAGTATGAAGCACATACGTTTATACAATATACAATATATAAATAAATAATTAAATAATTAGAGCAAACCAAATTTTTGAATCTGATGCACACAAGTGGAAAAAATGGAAGAAAGTAAGCATGACATATTTTTCTTTGTTATATAAATAATACTCCCTCCGTTCTTTTTTGATCTTCCACATTACTATAACGGGTAGTTTTAAAAGTTCTTCCACTTTAGAATACTTTCTATTTTTAGAAAGTTTTTATTTCACTTTTACCCCTTAAAATCCCCCTTTTCTTTTAATGTACCCATTTTCTTTTATTTATAATTATTTTCTCTCTCATACTTCCAATAAAATCATTACTTCACACTACTATTTAATTAAAATAATACCCACTACAACCTCATACTTTCGATACAATCATTACTTCCCACTATTATATAATTAAAATAATTCCCACTACCACCAAAGATTCTCTTTTTATTAATCTTTGTGAAATACCCAAATAGGAAGAATAAATAGGTACGAAGGGAGTAATAAATAAATTATATTGTGTCACATACTCACATTGTTGTTTGCTCAATTATTATTATATATTACAAGTTGTTATGGGATCATTTGATATTTTCTATGTTTTTTTTGGCAGATATTTTCTATGTTTTCTCTATTTTTAATTTATGTTTATAGCTATGTAGCAAAAAAGAGTTAGTCTCATAAAAATAAAAAAAATAAAACAAAAAAAATCTTGGGACATGGAAAAAATTGGAGAAAAAAATAGAGTTTTATAGAGAGCAAAAGTGTTGGAAAAAAAACTTTAATAAAAATAAAAGTGTATAAATCATTTGATAATAGATTGAAATATATAAGATGTAACCATCTTGTAAATAAGGGATAATATAATAGAACCAAAGTACTTCTCTCATGTAGAAGTATTTTAATCAAAAAAAAAAACATGTAGAAATATAATTCAATCAATAATTCAAACTTTTGAATGTATATATACTCCATAGAAGTATAATCTAATAGAGAAAGATTTGAGAAAAGATTAATTTAAGCTTCATTATTTAGTTAAACAAAAAATGTTTATTTGAAAAAATCATTTTACTCATTAAAGATAAGTAGCCATGCAAAAAATGATTAAAAAAACAAAGACTTCAATTAGATTCAAATCATCATCATCATACCCAATATATCCCACTCATAGAAACTATGGTCAGGGTTTAGGAGGGAAAAAGATGGCAACTCATACCCAAAAAGGAGAGTGCAGTCAAAGAGTCCCTTAGCTCATGAAAAAACTTAATTATTGATAGAATCAAGTATAATTTTATTTTCTTAGTTTCAAATGAAAAGTATAAATTTTAATTGCTGAACAATTAACTTAACTAAGTAAAATTCAAAAAGTCTATTTTTATATTTTAAATTTAGTTCAATTATTGATAGAATCAAATGGGGAAAAGAAAACATGGAAAATAGAAGTTAATTACATTATATAATGATTTGTAAACTAATAATTATCATAAAATTTATTTTCACGAAAAAATAGTTCTTGTAAATGAACTGATTCAATTTTTAGTATGTTCCTAAAATCATAATTCATTTTATTTAGATTATCTCTATGGTAGTGTGCAAGTTGATAAATAATTAAAAGAAGCAATAATAGAAAACATTATTTAGCTAAAAAAATCTCATTGCAATTAGAAAAAAGTGCATGAGAATTGTGAGCATAAGTGAGGATATCCACATGACTAAGGTTGCATTAGTAAGCATCTTCTCTATTTTTCCCACCAACTTTTATTCCATGCCCATTTTTATTCCACTAGCTAGCATTAGCATCTTTTCTTAAGTTAAGCAGACTTAGAACATACTAGGTGTGCACACTTTATAAACTAAGAAAATATCATCCCAAAAACATGTAGTAATGGAAGAAAAGACTTTAATAACTTATAAAATGTACAGAATATATTTAATCCATTAATGTAGGACAAATCATTTTAATATTTTTTCAGGTGGATACTCCAATTTATTAGGCCACAAAACTTTGCTATGTGTTGAATCTCCAAATAAGAATCTATAGGATAAGCTATAGGCAATAATAATTCCATTCTATAGTATCCTCTTTTTATAAAGGTGTGTTTGATGTTCTTAAACCCTTAAATAAAGCACTAGTATTATTCTATCTTTAAAGCTCTTTCGACTACTCCAAGAGACGAGGAACTCTAGATTCATATAATATAAGGATTTGCGATCAAATTTTCAATAATTTACTTTAAAATAACTTTTATGTGTTACGATAAAATCTAAAAGAATCTCAAAACTTATTAATACATTAGTATTAATTGCGTTTTTGAATAATAATAATAAAATTCTTGTTTACAAAACTAAATTATTTTTGGGTAGATTCAAAATGAAATTTCACTACTATTTCTACTATCAAAAATCATTTTTTGAAAGTCATAATAAAGATCAAAAACACTTCTTCATTTAAGATCGTTTAAAATCTAGGTTAATAAAAAATGACGTGTTTATATCATTTTTTGAGCAGCTTCTTAAATGTATGTGTGGGGGATTAAATAAGACGAGTTGTTAAAATAAGAAAGATAAAAAATATTATATATCATTAATTTTAATAAGATTGAAATTCTAAGGTCACAATGAGTTAGAAAAATATAATTGTAAAGGTTATTATATATATATATATATATATATATATATATATATATATATATATATATATATATATATATATATATATATATATATATATATATATATATATATATATGTATACTATGCCAAAAAAGCCTATTTATAGCTGTTGAAAATGTCTTTTTTATAGCTGTTATGAACTGCAATAGAAAATATTTCCAACAACAATAAATCACTAAGGCTATAAATAGTTTTTTATGCTTTCTATAGCGGTTTATAAGCTGCTATAAATTACCACCATTGTTATAGCTTTTGTAACCACTATAAATAATGTAACTTTTTTATAGCATTTACAACAATAATAATATTATTGTTATATTTATAGAATTACAACAGCTTTAAATAATAGCTATAACTATAAACGATGACGATTATTTTTTTTATCCCAAAACTTAACAGTAATGAACAACTGTTGAAAGTTGGGTTGATTTCCTCTAAAAATATCAGTTCTCCAACCATTTACTTTATCATAACCATTATAAATTAATACCATAATGATCAGTCCATTAAAAAACCAAAACTATTATGAATACGTCCAATGTATTAAAATCAAATATCATACATTTCAAAATTCTTTGATAACCAATGATACTACAATTTTTTAACAAAATATAGAAGACCTATCATAGGTAAGGCAACAAGTTGGATAAATATGTCCTGCATAATATTGTAAAATTGAAAAAAATGAATGTCATAAGTAACATATATATATATAGATATATATATATATAATAAGCTACTCGTAATGTTATAATAAACCAATCACTATAAAGAGCTACCACATATTATAATAATCGAAATTAATGAATATAAAATAAGTATTTTCATTTAATATAACTTATCAGTCACTTCAACTAATAAATATTTTTTTGTTCAATCACTAAAACAAATTTCCATGTATACAACCTACGTACTTCATCATAATCTCAGATTAAATCAGTTATATTATCACATAGATTCATTTAACGTGATTCGCTAACAATGGATCATCGACATCCATCGTAACAGTGGTTTATAAGAACACTTACTCAACCAATGATAGACCAATGTACAACTAATTCACCTATACACTGTAGTATTGATTTGTCCTAAAAAATAAAACTCATTAAAAAATAAAATATCCATTTTCTCAAAAACTTATGTTTCAACCACTTCAAGCAAATCTACTGAGCCTATAAAATTAAAGGATTATGCGCGTAATATTTTTTAAGAACTTTAAGATAATACAAATCTTTATTCTGAAAATATTACCCGACATTATAAGGTGCCAAGAAGACCCTCCCTTTGTTTGCTTCAAGGTTTAATACATTAAAATTTGAACAAAAATATGGATTTAGGTTTACCGATTTATCAAGAATGGTAAGCTCTTTGGGCCATAAGCCAAAGTTTTACCGATATTATATGCACTTGTCAGCATGTGAACCCTCATCGACTTCGCATTTGAGAGTAATCATTCTTTTCAAATTTACCATTTAATTTTCAATTGAACATTTGGGTCGAATACCTTGATAATAGAAATTGCGATTGGACAACATGGAGAAAAAGAGCTAATCAACTTATAAGGCCAAAGAAAGTTTATTATTAAAATCAATTGGTAGTTATACAACGTACTCTTCAAGTTTATAAGTGACATATTATCTTCTCTTTCTTTGATGTGAGATAACTCGCATGTGAGTAATAATGTACACTTCGATCAACAAGTTGTAATGGACTATAGAATAAGTAATGAGATTAAAAGAAAGGATAGTCTACATGGTAGGCACGAATAATTGCAAACGGCAAATGGTAGCAAATCTTGAAAAAATTTCCACAAAATAGTATTGTACTTTTGAACATTAAGCTACCGTAACATTATGAACCAAAAAACGTTTATTTTCCGTTATCTTAAGAAATTACCTTTTTAACCTTGTGTTATTTTATTAAAACACAATAACCCGCCTTCTCTTTCATCCATCTTCTTCCTCTTTCATTCAAATCCTTCAACCATGTCTTTTTGTTAGATGCAGGTGTAGTAAAGGTGATGGACGCCATAAACATCAAAATATCCTGAAACTATGTTCCAACAAGTACATTCAGGGGTGGACCTAGTAGGCTCCGGCCCCCGCAAGTGACCTCACTTACTTTAATCAAAAATTATAAATACCCAACCTTAATCAGCACTATTCACGAAGAACATTACTCCTCAATAGAACCATTCCTAATATTATGTTAGGGCATCTTCGACTCGTCTACCATCAGTTCATTACTGTGCCGTCAGCCGCTGCCAACGGCTGTCACTGCCCAATTGCCCAACCCACCACCATTGCATTGAATTTTGTAAATTATATTCAACTTTAATCAAAGGTGTGATTTTTTTTATTTTAATCCAATTTTGAAATCTATTTAATTTTTAAAATTATAGTTCTTGATAATATCATAATATAATCTTTATTAATTGCAATTACAATCAATTTTATGTATAAATTGTATATATATTCTTGATTAATTGATTATTGTTCTTGATTAATTTGAATTATTATCAATTTTTCAATTAAGTTTACTTTGTAATGAATACCGCGAAGACAAATTTGCGAAATAAAATTATTATTATTATATCAATCGTGTTCTCGCTGAGTTTGAGTCTTGGATCCGTCACTGAGTACGTTGTATTTCCAAGTGGGAGAGAGTGATATCCTGTATTGAGCTTTAAAAAATACATTGAGCATAAAAATATGTGATGCTCTTTTAGTAAATTGTATGAGAAAAATAAAGTTATTTTTGTTCATATAATATTTTTAAAAAAGTCCTAATAAAAATAACTTTATGAAATTTTCAATTCAAAAAATGAGAATAAATTAAATAAAACAGAGCAAAACTCGTAAACTCATCTCTCTGAAATTTTCAATTCAAAAAATGAGAATAAATTAAATAAAACAGAGCAAAACTCGTAAACTCATATCTCAATAAAGTTATATTTATGTTAGTTTAACATGCTTAATCCGATTTATAATTTATAGGTATGTTTTCATTTAGACTTTTAAATAATTTTCTTACATTCTCTATTGAATCCAATTTTCTTACATATCGCACACTTGTTTTATCATAGTTAGGCTTACTGTCGAGGTCATAGTTTGTGTAATTTAATAAAAAATTTGATTATTAAATTGCCTAATATGTAACATATATAAAAAATTATAAAAATTATAAAAATTATAAAAGTTATTACTAATTTCAAGATAAAAAGAAATATCGAGATATTGAGATAATGAATTTAATAATTCGTGGCAACTAGAAAAAGTCTCTACGTAGATATCTTGTGAATCACTTTTCAAAAAGGATAAGATATTAATATTTAACAAAATAAAGAATTGAAGATAGAATATTTATTTGTATTTGTTTGCTTTCAATGGATGAAAGCTTGAGCATCATATTCTAACTATCATTCTGTCTCTTATTTTTGTTTGAATTTTCTTGTTATCTTATTTTGTGATTGTTACTCCTATGTCTTATTGCTTCTAATTTGTAATTTTTTCAATAGTTTTTTTTTTTTTTTTTAAATTTTTTTTTCCTATTTTCTCATTGATTTTGTAGGATTATGGTGGGACTTCTTAGAATTGATAGTCCTATTGAGTTTTTAAATATTACGATTAGTCAATTAAAATGATTTAATTCTACTTTATTTTTGTTTCTAGAAAGTTATCTTTTGTATTGTATGCGGAATTTGAAAACAAAATTAAGCACCGTTGATATCATTATATTTCAAAATTGGATTTATGATATTCAAAAAAAAATTTCAAAACAAACTTTTTAAAATTTTTTGAAGATGCCAATATAATTATTACTATTATGGATGGCAGTCAGGTAAAATTATACGAGTTTCACACCGCATTTGTTTCAGTTTGTGGGGGTATAGATATTATGTAATGTGTTGAAAATTTTGAGATAGTTAAACTTAATATACTTTTACTTTGAATTTGTTTTTATTTGTCATAATATTGGTTACTTAAATGTAATGCTTGATTATATTTTTCTTGGTTGAGATTTAGGATTTGACTATCTTTGTATAAGCCACTTTTTTTATAGTTAAAATTTATCTTTTTTGTTTAAACTTATTATATATATATATATATATATATATATATATATATATATATATATATATATATATATATATATATATATATATATATATATATATATATATATATATATATATATATATATATATATATATATATATATATATATATATATATATATATATATATATATATATATATATATCGCATATGTGTATTTATATGTATATGTATATATCGATTTTATTTATTATTTAATTTTAGTTGTAACACTTTATATAGAATAATATAAAATTTTTTTTCCTAGCAAAACTTGGTATGTTGGTTTTTATTTAAAATACACATAATTTGCATCATATTCTTTAAGTATTAAGCATTTGTCCTGTATTCAAAATAAAAAATAGAAATACGTCAAAAAATATACATAATTAATTCTTATAATTTTATTTATTTATTTTTTAATTTATACTATATCAGAAACTAAATGATAATGTGCATCGGATGGCAATTATCTTATAATGTATAAATATTAAAACTATTAAAATTAAAGCTTGATAAATTATTTTTTTATGTCTTAAGTAATTGAACACAAATATTTAGAATATAACTTGAAATTAGCACTTATACATTTGCTAATAATTTTTTGGGTTTTAGGGTACACAAATTCTTGTGAGAGACGGTCTCTTTTGAGAGATCATTTTTAATTGGATTGACTCATTATATAATTTTTTAAAATATTATAAGTAGGCAATAAGAATGATGTAAGTAGACATTTGAGATATTGAATATAGGGATTAAGTATACGACAAGTAGGCATTAAAAATACGATAAGTAGACATTAATTTTTAATGGGATGAACTTAAGATATGTCTCTTAAAGAGACGGTCTCTCAAAAGACTAATTGTTTAGGGTAAGTTAGAGAATTTCTACAGATAATATGGAATAGAAAATTATAATCCTTTATAGGTGGGGAAAATAAAACCCCTTTCACTAGGGTTAAAAAGAAAAACCCTAAACCACGAGACTAATCTTTAACCCCTATCCATCATTCTTAGTTTTGTTCAACAAATCTCTTATTTTTAATATTAATAAGTCCGGTTCAATTCAATTTAGCCAAATATATCAACAAGTCCTTTGTTTTTTCGAAAGAAAAACGTTCACAAATCACAAATAAATTTAGCTATTTTAAATTTATTGTTACTTATCAAATAATTATTTGTTAATTTAATGAGTTTTTACTAAATTATAATTTATTACCAAACCTTAACCCCTATTTCCCTTAGAGTGTTCATATACATTATTATACATAAAAGTTTCACTAATATATGTCCTCAGTCCTCACTCTAGACTTTTTTTTTTTTTTTTATTTTAGAAAAAGAAATATCTCTTATATGCAAAAGATAAGGGTTTTTTTTTTTTTTTTTTTATTTTAGAAAAAGAAATATCTCTTATATGCAAAAGATAAGGGAGAATTATTTTGTCCTGTGGGCGGTAAAAACCAAAAGTATTATACAAAAGAAAGAGAAAACTTTCAAAGTCTTATATCAACAAATAATTGTTAATCCTTTTCCGATCTCATGATGCCTTGGTTTTATGTTTCAAGTGTTTTTTTTTCCCCAAATCCAGCAAATATTATAACACTCAATCATGTATATTTACAGTCGGTTTGGTTATTGCCTTATTGATAGTAAGTATTGATAATAAAAACGATTTGTAGTGTAAATTTTCATGATATTTTTGTTAATGAAATATCATAAAACACATTTTTGTTTATAATTTTTTATTACCACTTACGGCCCGTTTGGTAGGTGGTATTAAATGGTGGTAATGAGAATCAAAATTAGTGTAATTTTGGTTGAAAAATCTATTGCTACCTTGATGCCCATGCTTGTCCAACTTCAATCATCTCATTTTTCTTCATAAATTTCATTCCAATGTATTGGGAGAGGTGCGATTAGGTGGTAATAAAAATTTGTGAACAAAAAAACTTTTTTGTTATTAAAGTTTCATTACCATGGGAATGAATGGGAATGACTTGGAACTTTTGATGAGATTTTACACTATGAATGATTTCCATTACCGCCATTTACTACCACTAACCAAACGGACTGTTAATATCACATTATTAAATGGTAATGCATTAAAATAAATTTTGTAAAGAAAATAAGATTGTTGAGAGAGAATAGCATGCATCAATTTGTCAAAAGATATTTTTACCAAAAATACATTAAGTTTTCATTACCAATTCATCATTTAATATCGATTATAAAATGCGCGGTTAGTACTTTATATTCCAGTCGACTATTACGAAAAATATATATGGAGGAATTGTCAAACACAACTAGCAATTAGTAGTACATCAAATTGCATTGTCCTTGGTAGTCGACAATTCATAAGAATTGAAATAGCTTTTGCAAGGAATAGTATTCGGAAATAATGATCATTGGCTCTTCAAAATGCCAGAAGGGTATGACAATCTTCATAAAGAAGAGTATATATTGGCCTATCAAGAAGAGTATATATATATATATATATATATATATATATATATATATATATATATATATATATATATATATATATATATATATATATATATATATATATATATATATATATATATATATATATATATATATATATATATAAACAACCCCACATAATTTGGAGAATAATACTCTCAATTTTTTATATACTCTATGACTAGCTAAGCATTTTTTTTCCAACAAATAAATAATAATTCCCTTAATTTTAAAGTAGATGCCAATTAAATAAGTTTATGTTTAAAAAAACAGCTACTCTTGTGAGAGACCGTCTCTTAAAGAGACGACCTCAAAATAAGAAGCTTAGAATTTTATTTTCTCTTTAATTTATATGAATGGACTATTTAGCTAGGGCTGGCAAAAGCTGACCCGACCTGCTAACCTGATCTGAAACCGACCCGAAATTAGCGGGTTTGGGTTTAGATTTTTGACCCAATTAATTAAATGGGTCAACCCGACCTGATCTTTTTATTAAATGGGTTATGTTCAGGTTGAATATTTAAACCCGAAAAAAACCTGTTTAACCCATTTATTAAATGGGTCAATCAGGTCTGGTCGACCCATATTTAACCCATTTATTAACCCATTGAAAATTTTAAATAAAGTCATAATTCATAAAGATGATGACTAGAAATTTATTAACCCAAATAAAGTCATAACTAATATATCATAAAGACATAAACCCTAAAAATTTAACCCATTAAACCCATTGAAATTCTATGCGCCTCCTCTGTTCCTCTTCTCTCCTTTGTGCGACTATGCGGCCTACACCTTCTCCTTCCTCTTCTCTCCGGCGGCTTCTTCTTTGTGCCACTGTGCGCCTTCTCCTTCATCTTCTCTGCGGCACCAAGGTAAGTATTATTTCTTTGTTGTCTGATTTTTCTGATTTCTTTGATCGATCTTTTCTGATTTGGATTGTGTTCGATTTTTTTTGATTTTTTTGTGTTTGATTTTAATGTTCATTTCTGTTACTGCTATTTTCGTTGTTCTTAATGCCATCTTTAATTCTTCATAATAATTTGGTTCGTGTTTGTGTTATTTAGGGTTCGATTTTTTGGTTTTGTGTTTGATTTTTTTGTGTTTGTGTTACTGCTATTTTTTGTGTTTGATTTTGTGTTATTTAGGGTTCATTGTTCTTAATCCTCATTAAATCTCAATTCTTTCTTCCTTTTATTCTATACTTATTTTCTTTATTTACTCCATTTTTTGGTTTCCTGACCAATTTTTGCAAGATTCATATGTTTTGGCTTCATCGGTTTGATTTCTCATATATTGTATACTGTATAATCTTTTGAATGAAAGCTTTTGATAATCTTTTGTATAATCTTTTGAAGTTAAGTAATGTAAAGTGATAACAATATCTTATTTATGTATATTGTATTGTGTTAATACTGTATTGAATGAAAGCTTTATTACTTATTTAAGAAGATTTCGCAAAATTTGTATACCATTGAATCTAAACTATTTGGGTCAAATGGGTCAAATGGCTCAAATGACCTGAAATATATGGGTTTAATGACCTGAAAAAAAAGCAGGTTAAATGGGTCATTAGCAGATTGACCCGACCATCTACAGATCAGGTCGGGGTTTCCATTTTTGACCCCTTTAATAAAATGGGTCAGGTTCAGGTCAAGGGTCTATTGACCCATTTATATATGACCCGAACCTGAAAATGACCCAACCCGACCTGTTTGACACCCCTATATTTAGCCCATATATCTAATGCATCTCTCGGATAGACCGTCTCTCACAACAATTTGTGTTAAAAAAATGACAAGAAGTACAATCATCATTGTCTTGTACTTCCTCTGTTCCGTTTTAGTCGCTACATTTGCATGAGCACAGGAATTAAGAAAAGTGATTGACCTACACTGTAGCTGATTGTTTACTTTATAGAGTATAGTATTTTATTATTGTTAATTGAAAAAGAAAAAGGAAAAATAGGTTGTTAGGTTACTTTATAGAGTATAGTATAGTATTATATTATAGAGTATAGAGCATAGAGTAAGATAAAAATAGGGGTAGGTAGAACTTTAAATGATTGTTTTATTACTAAAAACGGAAATGTAGTAATACTAGCTAGTTGTATCCCTATTTACCGTATCTTTAATGCCTACTTACCGTATACTTAATGCCTACTTACAGTGTCCTTAAATGTCTACTTACAGTATCCTTAATGCCTACTCAATTACATCATCCATAATGTCTACTTGATGCCTACTTACCATATCCTTAATGTCTACTTACAATATTCTCAATGCCCACCAAGTAAGCGTGCATTAATTATTATCAAGGAACCAACTTAACCAAAAGCTTAAGCTGATAGTTGAAGCCCCATGATATGTTATATACTCTAACACGCCCCGTCACGCAAGAGTCCTTTGGACTAGAAGTATGGAGGCAACATAGACCCTGCTCATATATGACGCTAAATATTCCACCATAAATGAGAGATGATTGAGATTCAAACTAGTGACCTTACCATGTTAATTCAAGGAACCAATTCAACTAAAAACTTAAGCCGATGCTTGAGGTCTCAAGATATGTTATATACTCTAATACTTACAATATATTAAATGCTTATTTACAATATCTTTAATGCCTACCGAGTAATTTACCCTACATTTTTCTTTATAAGCCGATCCAATTAGAGATTGTCTCTCAAATAGAGATTGTCTTTCACAATAATTTGTGATTTATTTTTAAGTTTTCAAGGTAAGTAAAATCTCAATAAGTTAATAAATAAGTTAAAAAGAAAATTTTCAACCATTATACTAACATATAATAATTTTATTATATATTTTAATAAATAATAATTTATATACTATATTCGGTTGAAATTACTTGTTGCAGCTCCATAGTAAACAATATCAATCAATCAAAATTATTTTATGTTTTATTTTTTATTAATTAGAAAAAACATAGTCACATTTTAAAAAACATTTCATACACATTTTAAAATATAAACAATCCACATATTGCATTGGATATAATAACCACAATAAATTTAAAGCCTTGTTTAATTCACCTTAAAAAAGTAACTAATTAAAATTAATTTTAATCAACAAAAATTATTTATAATCAGTAAAAATCAATTATAATAGTAGAAATCACTTATAAGCAATACAACCCTAATTTATATCATCTACAACCAACATTCAATTACAATAAGTTTCACTAAGTTTCAACGGTAAAAATAAATTATAAACAGTAAAATTTAATCGCTAAATATCAGTTTTAATTAGTAAAAACACTAAACATGACTTAAATTTAATCAGAAAAAATATATTATATATATTTATTGTAAAAAATTAGTGTAAAGTAATTAACTAACTAAATATAATGAAGCAAGTAAACTACATCAGGAGAGGCAGTTGAACTAACATGAGTAAAACTAACTTGGGCTTAGAAATAAAACGAGTAACTCACACTGGAATTGCCGCCAAAAATACAGGCAATTAACCGACCACACTTCACGTGACGTTCTTGATTTCCGAGCATTGCTCACGTGCTGTTATGTTTTTCTTTCGGTTTGTTTCATAGTTGACCATTGACCATTGACCACTATGTATAAAGGGATATTTGGAAAATATTTGTGTTTTTTCTAGCTTTTAATTAATTTTTGGTTTCTAACTTTTTCCTAACTTTCTTCAATAGGAACAAATATTTATTTAGTGAGTTTGTTTTCAATTAATGCATAGTAAGTTAATTATTTAAAAATATATAATAAATGAATTTATTATTAATAGATTGATATATATTAAATGAATTTATTATTAATAGATTGATATATATTGAAGTAGTATTGATAATTTTGCCTAAAATAATCTTTTAATTTTATGTGATTGCTCATAAGTATTTTATTTTCATGAGCTCAAATGAATTTGCACATTATCTTTTATTAAACTATCATTACCAACCTTTTTTTACTCTAGTTTTATCCATAAATATATTCTCTTATTCAATATTTTTCATATTGGCTCTATTTATAAAAATCAATTGTACAATTTACAATTTACGAATAAACTACAAACATTTTTACGTCCTATGTTCTATAAAAGTTGTAACAATTTTTTTTAATTTGTCGATATAATTTATTATACTTCTATTTTTAGCTATGTCCCACAACATTCTTTCTTTAATTCACACTCATGCATTTAAATTATTGCTATCCTAATTAAATATTTTTTCAAATTTTTCATAACTTAATTCTTTTCCTTAAAACAACTAAAATTATACTCGCTGCAAATCGTATAGCCTATAAAACAAAAAGAGTACCCATATCTCATTGATTTGGTAACCTTCAACTTAAAAAGCTATGACATCAAATTCTAAAATATTTTTAATTGAGTGAACACAACAAAGATCCACTTATTTTTTTTTTATAAAATTTGTCTCACTTTCTTTTTAGCTTATTATCATAATAATAAATTTGTCCTAATTTTTTTACTATAACCTATATTATTTCTTTATATTTATCTTATCTCCATATTTTTATTATGATTATATAATATCTATTTTTATTTTCTTTTTAAATTCTCTCAAAATACCTATAAACAAATTTGATTTAACAGAATAAAGTCACTAGAATCAACCGACAATAAAATAAATATAAGAGGACGGCTGCCAACCTTTTCCCCATTAACAACATTTAAAATCTCTTTTCTTGAAAAAATTTCTATGTCTCTCTAAAATCGTTACTCTTATCTGTTTACTTGTTGTTCCAAAAATATTGGAGGTTTGATACTTTCAACATTTTCAAGATTAGCTAATTCATATATAAATATCCTTTCTCTTGTATATTAAGTAATATATACAAGTTTCCATTTCTTGGGTTGTATAGTTGATTTATTTGTTAGTTGAGTGAGATGGATGATGAATATGCTAAATTGATTAGGAGGTTAAACCCACCAAGGTATTTCCTTCACTCTCTCTTTAATTCAATTTTCAAATTTATTTTTCTTTTTGAATTTGCAATAATCATCGAAAAATAATTTTGAGTCTGGATTATTTGTTTAAATTTTTAATTAGAGTTATTTTTTTATGTTGATAAAATAAATTGTTAAAATTGTTGAATATTTGAAGGGATGGAGTAAGTGGGAGGAAATTTTGAATATGAAACTAATTTTTTTGTGTTTTAAGGTTTTATTTTTTAATTAAATAGAGTTAGTTTACTGAGAAAAATAAATATAGTCTGATGAGATGATTCTTGTTGCTTGCAGAGTTGTTATTGATAATCTTTCTTGTGAAGATGCTACCGTTATTCAGGTATTTTTAGTTTTTATTTCCTTCCTGAGTTTTTGGATTAGCCGTCTTGACTCTTGTTCATCCCGCCCAGGCGCCCCAACAGATACTTTTAATTATGATTTTCTAAAATTTGAAAAATAAAATTCGAAAATATGTATTCAGAAAAATTTCAGTCACAGTTTGCCCAAAGGAAAAGACCAAAAATGAACAAAGAGAGTAGTTCACTGTGATGGAACCAACTCTAACTTTTGATTGAATTGGTTTCTTGACTTGGTATCAGAAGTCAATGTGATAAGAGTTTACGAGTTTGAATCTTAACCACTCTTTATCTAAAAAGTGGAATATTTAGTACCAGGTATGAAAAAGGCTATGTGTTGCATCAATACTTCTAACCTATTGGGCTCTAATACTATATTAAGAAACCAACTCAACAAAAAATTTTAAGCTTGAGGGTTGAGGCACCCGAATATGTACTCTAACATTCACACTTGAAAATCACTTCAACTTTATAGGATTATCTTATAACTTAAACTTCATAACGTTAATCACAATAACAACAATAACAAAAGCTTAATTTATATTTTATAGTAAAAAATACAGTAACAATCGCAATTTCTCTTACAAGAGTGATTGTACATTAATATTGGCCTAAACAATAAAATATCGCTTTATGCAAGACTAAAATACTTTTGTCTAACAAGAGTTACAAATTTCCACTAACCATTATGGTTTGAAGATTAACTATCGAAGGTAATAATCTCACCAAAAGTAAAATGAGATATTTTGCATACATTTGGGCAACTAAAGCTTGAAGGGGCGCATTTTTGAATTAGGTTTACCGACTCATAATGAAAAGAAAAGGCAAGTTTCATAACAAGAGCATTTGGGAAAGGGGGGGGATAACATTTGGTAAACCAACTTTGAAAGCATGACCTTTGATTTTTTGACCAATTAGAGCATTCTTTGGGGTTTAATAGTCAAATTAATCCCCAACAGGCAAGAGGGGAAGGAAAATTGATTTTCGTGATGAGAATTGGTGGCAAGAGAAATCTATCAACTGTTGGAAAAATAATCCAAATGTGATCCGTCTGACCCGTTCTTGATCCAATGTGGAGACAGGATATGTTCGTTATACCTTTCATGACCTGTTTAGGAATAACCAATTCATGGGGCGATTGGAGTATTACAAAGGGGACTATAATGGATCCCAACATTTGGAGCCACATCGAACAATTAGAGACAGGTCGCTCCTCCTATTATTAATTAGTTTTAAGATGAAACCTCATAGGATTCTTGTGCAGTCAACTCTCCTTTTATATGGGTCTTATGTACAAAGCCCAAATTTATTATCCACCACTAGTCCGATTCATGATTCGGGATTGATCAAATTAATATTATTAACTAATTTGGTGAAATGTTTTCACTAAAGTGTATGATTTGATCAGGTTGACAGTGTCAACAAGCATGGAACTCTTCTACAAGTTGTCCAAGTTCTTGCTGACATAAACCTTACAATTAAAAAGGCTTATATTTCTTCTGACGGCGTATGGTTTATGGATGGTATGTTTTCAAATATCATGTCAATACGTACATTTTGTATTTTATAATCTAATGTTTCGCACCATGTCAATCCCTACCTTTGTTTCTAAGGTAAGCTGATGTATTTTTAATATTTGTTTCAGTTTTCAATGTGACTGACTGTCATGGGAACAAGATCAGAGATCAAGAAGTCATCAACTATATCCGTAAGGTGTGTTTTACGCTTTCATGAAGGTCGCTGTTAGAGTATGTAAACCATCAGCTTAAGCTTTTGGTTGAGTTGGTTTCTTGACATGATATCAGAGCTAGCGTGACAAAAAGTCACGAGTTTAAATCTCAATCAACCTTCAGTTAATATAAAATATTCAGCGTTGGGTAAGAGGAGGGTCTGTACTGCATCCACACTTTTTGCCTAAAAGGCTCTCATGTGAGGGAGCGTGTTAGAGTATATAGCATATCATGGGCCTCAACCATCAGCTTGAGCTTTTGGTTGAATTGGTTCATTAACTGTCGTGTTTTGTTAAGTGGAAAATCGATCTTCTTCAATCTGTTTGCTTGTTAAACAGGTTAATTGAACATGAGTTTCTTAGGTAGAATATAGTTTTACCAATAGTAAAAAAGGGAGGAATGAACGAAAATGAAGTTCAAAACCTGATTTCGGTTAAAGTGGAAATCAATTTCAAAGCCCGAACAGAGCCTGTAAATGTCATTGGTTGATAATTCGAGCTGAAATACTTGTTTCTGATTTTTGCTAAAACCCCTGTTTTTTATTGCTTGTTGTGTAAATGTTCAGACAATTGAGAGTGACGCCTCACTTTTGCCCCCG
Organism: Amaranthus tricolor; assembly: GCF_026212465.1. Classification (NCBI taxonomy): domain Eukaryota; kingdom Viridiplantae; phylum Streptophyta; class Magnoliopsida; order Caryophyllales; family Amaranthaceae; genus Amaranthus; species Amaranthus tricolor. The sequence goes on from NC_080055.1 coordinate 10,952,070, forward strand.
ATAAGAGAATCAGTCGGAGTTATGCCTTCTGAAGAACACACCTCAATCGAGCTAACAGGGACCGACAGACCAGGCTTATTATCAGAAGTGTGTGCAGTCCTTACTGATCTTAACTGCAACGTAGTAAATGCTGAGATCTGGACCCATAATTCTCGAGCTGCAGCTGTCGTACATGTAACTGATTACTCTGCAGGCCGTGCAATCAACGATCCAAAACGACTCCTTACAATAAAGAAGCTTCTTTGTTATGTACTTAAAGGAAATTGTGACACTGATCGAACAGCACATACGAGACTTTCCCCACCCGGAAATACTCATAGGGGAAGAAGGCTACACCAAATTATGTTTGATGATCGAGATTATGAAAGAATGGAAACGGTAGGGAACTCTCGAAGCGAGGATAAGTATAAAAAGCCGCATGTAACAGTATCCGATTGTCCTGAGAAGGATTATACCGTGATAGTAATGAGGTCTAAGGATCGACCTAAGTTATTGTTTGATATAGTGTGCACTCTTACGGATATGCAATACGTTGTTTTTCATGGCATGGTCATGAGCACCGGAAGGATGGAAGCATACCAGGTAATAAATGAATCAGTCGAGAGTCTCATTAGCCGCAACCTCCTTATCTCTTTTTGATAAGGGCATGGTCTCCCCTCATCGAACCCTTTCCATACCTTGATCATAGCTTCTATGAGCGGGATATACCAGGTATGATGATTTGTTGATAACTGATGTTAACTCTTGAATATTCACTCATTTGAGGTTGAATCGTTAGGAATTTTACATTCGACATGTTGATGGGCGTCCCATAACATCAGAAGCTGAGCGACAACGTGTTGTGCAATGCCTTGAAGCAGCGATCGAAAGGAGAGCATCAGAGGTATGTTTAACTCCGAAAAATCCTAATCATTCACCGGTAATTTTGCTACAATCTTCATCATGGACTAACTTAAAAAACGGAATATCTCAGGGGTTAGAGTTAGAATTGTGCACCGAAGATAGAGTAGGACTCCTATCAGATATAACTCGTATATTCAGGGAAAACGGACTAACCATCCGAAGAGCCGAGATATCTACAAAGAACGGTAAAGCAGTAGACACTTTCTATGTTACAGACGTGACAGGAAATCCTGTCGATCCAGCAACAGTCTATTCAATCCAACAACAAATCGGACAAACCATTCTACGTATAAAACACAACTCATATCAATCTCCTAAACCTGGCCAAGAAACTACGACGACAATGAGTTTCTTCTTCGGGAACTTTTTTAAACGCCCGAAGAACAGGTATTGTAAGTAATCTGTATAGTCTTTGTGCAGAAAAAACCAATACAAATCAAGTAGGAAAGTACATAATATGAAGGTAGGAAGGAAATAAAAGATTAGATGTTGTATATTGATGATATACAATCAACCCTTTTCATATTTAATGGGTTGAAGTTAAAATATATGATTAGCCAAGATAAATAGATTAACAAGGTCTTCATTGATGTATGTAAATAATAGCTTTTGTACAGGATATGAAGGTGATGTAATATATATATATATATATATATATATATATATATATATATATATATATATATATATATATATATATATATATATATATATATATATATATATAATTTGTGTATATAATGTGTAGTGTTAATTTGTATGTTATCATTTTTTACTCTTCTTTTCTTATCCTAAATAAATGGCATTTATAATAAATAGCATGAATACCTGAATGTACATTTGCAGTTATAATTATATGTAATTCAACTTAACCCAAACCGAACTTTCAAAATACATTCGACCCAAAAATAATTCGTACTTTATGATCTATATAAAAATATAATACAAGAGTGCAAAACTTGCTAGCCCAAGTGCCAGCCTAGGATCTTGATTCAAAATAAAACTATCAATAGATGATATGCAATTATGGATGCTGGATGCAAAATTGCATATCTTTGAGTTTTGGGGAACATTGATAAATGTAGTGATATTATTATTATTATTATTATTATTATTATTATTATTATTATTATTATTATTATTATTATTAGTGTAAGTGTCAAAACTCATGACTTTGAACATATAATTGAATGCCTAATTGTGCACTTTGGAGAAGGACTTTGAGGATGTGTTAATTGGAAGTGAATTGATATTTGGAACGATTCATGAGGTACTTGATGTCGAGCAAATGAAGTTTCATTAAGGTGAAGAACCATGCCATGATACAACAATGCAAAATCACATAAACACATTCAATATGTTGGCGTGCTAGTTATTGAATGCTAATGAAAAGTTGACGGATGAGAAGTAAGCTTTACTTTTATTGGCTTCACTTCCCTAGAACTATAGAAATATAGTCCAAACATTGTTAAAAGATTAGGACACTATCACTCTTGATCAAGTATTTGGGTCGTTAAGAGTGAATGATAGATTTATGGTGAAAAGAGAGGGGAAGAAAAAAAGAGTGTGGAGGATGACTTGTATAGTGGGAGTTATAGAGGGAGAACCAAGGATGAGAGATATCAAAGAAGGGAAAAGTCATAAGGGAGGGATTACCTAGTGACAAAGAGTGTTACTATTGTAAAAAGAATTAAAAGTTAAAATGGTGAATTAAACATTTGAGACCAAAAATTGGATGCTACCATGTGAAAAAATCTTACAAAATGATGAATTAAACGGAAATTAACAAGAATTTAATGGAAAATGCTAAGGCAATTTGATAGTGCATCAATTGGATGCTACTATGTGGAAAAATCTTACAAAAGTGCTACTACTGATATTTCATAAAAACTGGATGCTACCATGTGAAATTTCCCAAAAAATAATAAAGATTTGAATTTACAGTTATACAAAAAATAATTTTCTTAAAAATTATTTTAGATTGATCAAATTAGTGAGTTAAAAAATGTTGTAAGTTTAGAGATGACACAAATGGGAACAGTAGCACCCACAAATGAGGCAACTACAAATGGGTATGTTTTGAAGTGGACAAATTGCTCATATTATCCAAGACTTGTAAGTTGTAACCACCAATGCACATGTATAGTCCAAATGGGCACATGCAAATGGGCATTATTCTCACATGTTATTGCCCACTTATTTCGTTGATTTCAACGCTTCTATTCATTAGTAGTTCGTCTAGTTTATCCCACTTATAAAAATTATAAAAGAATTTTGAAACTGGTAAAAAACAACAAACATAACCATAAAGACAAATGCAACAAAAAGTAAAAGTAACTATCGGGTATACAAGTATAAGGCTTGCCGAATAAGTATACTCACCTCTATATATGTGTTGTAAACTGCAGTTGCACGTTATATGATATATCAGCCACAAGTGTGATTTTTGCACCATATCAGGAGCAATCACATGGATTGCTAATTTGGAATAGTGCTACGGAGTAAAGTACGGATTAACTTCATTTTTAAGGGTTCTTCCACTAATCAGGAGTAATCTTTATTTTTTAGAGTAGTATAATTTTTCTTTACTTTTAAGATTGACCTAATTATTTTAATCCCATATGATAATAAACCATAACAATTAATTGTTTTAGATAATGTGTATCATGATATGCATTTGACATTAAACATGGGCATGACATTTCTCACCCAATAAAATATCAACTATTTCTCATCTAATAAAATAAAGTGTAATAAGAAGTATTCTCGTCTCTAGAAATTATCATTATAGCAAAATTTTATTAAAATTGTTTATTATGTTCAATTCAAAACATTACTCTGAGAATGTTTGATTAATATGGCTAATAGCTGATAGTTTGTATATGAATAAAGTAATTAATTTGAGCAGCTGATTTCATGAGTTAGTTTATCAGTTGATTTTGAATATGCTGCAAAGAGCAGTTTGTTCAAAATGAACTAATTGATAACAATAAAATAATCAACCGATTAATTTATCAAACACTAACTACAAATTAGAATTAGATGATTTAACAAACCCAATTGTCTATTTATGTCAAAATAAGTTAAAATTGTTTAATAAACTCTTTTGTTAAATACCCATATATAAACGATATAATTATTAAATTTTTTCCAATTTTATAATCATTATAAATTTGTAATTATGGGTAAACCGCAATATCTTATGTTTAACTTGCATGTAAAAGTAAGACTTACAATCAATTAAACGTAATAAATTGATATTCTCCATAAAAAATTTTAAATTAAAGCTTGAGTCAAACCATATGTCGGTACAAGACATCGAATATAGAAAACCCAAAAAATGTGCATAAATCAAGGCCACAAATTCAAAATAAACACATTATTTAAATCCTAGTAATCACCTTAGTCTTTTATTTTGGATCAGTATTAAAGAAAAATACATTTTTAAGAAAAATTAATATTTAGTAAAAAAAAGCAATTGAATTGGGTAGATAAATTAGAAAAATTAATATATATTTCGTTCCTTTGAATTTGACTCCTTTGACATTTCTTTCGAGAGCTTTTTTGATCAAGTGGGACAATCTTAAGGAAAACGAAGGGAGTATAAATGAGATTAACACTATGTCAGATAATAATTTTGGAGAGAAAGCAAACACTTGGGAAGATAGGAAGGAAAATGAAGAAAATAGAAATATAAGTATAGTAAACAAAAATTATTTATCTAATTTCTCTAAATCTCTTAATTTTCTTCCATTTTGTTATCCAAACAAGAGATCTTTATCTTTCCAAATCTCTTTACTTTATTTTTCTTAATTTCATTCCATCGAAACGCATCCTAATCCTAAGCAATAAAAATAACTCAAATTTAATGAGGGAATACATATTCACAGATTGGTCTCATCGTCCGACGTTTTCTATATAATAGTTAAATAGTCCAATAAGTGGGGTCTTTGAGGGTGTGCGGGGTGATCAACCGCACAGGGTCCCCTGTTTCTCCGGTATATGAAAAAGTTAATAAAAAAGAAATATGTTAATTTTATTAATAAAATAAATATATTTAATATAAATAAGACGCAAAAAATTTTGCACATGACCTTCAAATTTTTTAAGACGGCTCTGAATCCAACTAATTAATACAATAATTAGCATATGAACTTCAATAAGGGTAGGTGATTAATATATATTTAGGGCATGCTTGAATTGGGTGTATATATTTAAGAGGAAAATAAAGTCAAACTAATAAAATAAAAGCAACTAGAGATAGTGATAGTTGTAAAGAAGGTAAAATGAGTATGAAATAAAAATAATGAACGAAAAAGAAAATGATTTCTTTTATTATGAAGGTAATATATTCCTCCACCCTTTAATAGGATAAATATAACCCACAAAATTAAAAGCTCTCTTCATTTTCATCACTTTACAATTATTTTTCCACCTCTACAATAATTAAATTTCACTAATTTCTCATTTATCAACTTTATTTTCTTACTTTAACTTTTTATATCCAAACCAAACATGCATTTAAGGTAATTAATTATCCCAAAGTAATAAAAATGGCGCAATTATCGGCAGGCTGTTGGTGTAATTCTTTGACCATCCTTTTTTTGTACTTGCAAGTCAAAACTCTATATATACGCATCCCAACTTCCCCATTTCCAACCATATCTACACCCAAAACTAACCAAATCCCTTCAATATTAATTTGTGTGCTTTCTTCTTTACTTTATATATATATAGTGATCATTACTGGTTGTACTTTATTTGTTGCAGAAGAAACTACAAAAATGGCTGCATTTTTTAAGCTTTTTTCAGTAGTTGCTGTCTTCTTCTTGGTTTGTCAAAAGGGTAAGTTGTACTTGTAGTTTTCCATCCTGTGTTTGGTTATGATTCTCATAAAGGAATATCATAATGTTGACATAATAAGAGATATTTCATGTTTTCCTCAGTCACATGACAAATTCAGAAGAAAAATAAATAAGATGGAATCAAATTTAAACAAATTTTAATTATTTTAAATCACTTTGAAAAACGAAAAAAAAGTGCATATACTAAGGTTCAAACTTGATTTAGTCATGCGACATAGAAAAACTTCTACCAGTTTAACCAGTATATATAGCAATAACTTTAGGTATAAAGTTTGTCAAAGAACCAACTCAACCAAAAGTTAAGTTTGATAGTTGAAGCCCCATAATATTTTATATACTCTAACACGCCCCTCGCACGAGAGTTATTTGGGCTAGAAATGTGAATGCAACACATGCCCTCCTTATACATGGTGCTGGATACTCCACTTCATATGAGGGATGGTTGAAATTTGAATCAATAACCTCTTGTCAGATTGGCTCTGATACTATGTCAAGGAACCAACTCAACCAAAAGCTTAAGATAATCGTTGAGGCATTAAGATTTATTATATACTCTAACAAAGTTTAATATTGAAAAGTAAATCTTAAATACTATCAATGGACATTATTGCTAAGGCTTGTATCCGCCCTTGATTGTTGATAGTACATGAATGTGATCCTTGTTACAATTGCTACCAAAACCATAATTTTACATTATACAATAGACAATTAAAATCCGTTAGCCTAATTATGACCAAAATCGTATTTTTGCCCTATAAAATCTCAATTAGCATCTTGTATTAAGTGTATTTTTGCACTAATACAGTTTTTTCAAAAGCACAGGTTACAGTTATAAATGTGGAGTATCAAACATAAAAGTAACAACAAAAAGAACAGGAACAACAGTAGAAGGTCAACCACAATATGCAGTAACAATCAGTAACAATTGCCCTTGCAAACAGTCAAGTGTTTATTTAAGATGCCTTGGTTTCAGTACTGTGCAGCCTGTTCATCCAAGTCTTCTTAAGATCAAGGGTGACAGTTGTCTCATCAACAATGGCCGTCCGATCATTAAAGGAAAACCATTTACCTTTAAATATTCTTTCTTACAACCAACTGATTTGGTTCCTCTCAGATCTCTAATCTCCTGCTGATCATCATCATTCATCACTAAAAGTGTTTAATGGTCTGAAAATGGATACGGGCTGGAAATGGGCCGGACTCCTAAACCCTGTCCTGCCCCTGCTGCCTTTTCTTTCTGTTTTTTTATACTTCATGTAATGCAAAACTAAATTTTGTAAGTTGGAGTATGGGAGATGTTGTAACTTGTAGTTGCATACTTGCATCCCCTGCATTCAATTGAAAACTAGATTTTTATGAGGAAAGTGTTATTTATTTACTAAATTAATTTATGTTACTTATTTCCTTAATTTCTATTTAATGCATTAGTCTTAGCCCAGTTTGTGTTGTCATTTGTAAGTAGTTTTTCTCATGCGCTTTTATTGTCACCCATTTCTCTCGTTGCAAGGCTTTCTTTATTTGGGGTTTGATTGACTATGTGTATTCTTCTTTGCCTTGTTTCTTAAGGGGTACGTGCATGGTCAATTTGCTAGTTTTATTTGACCTTGAGTTTGTGGGAAAATATTAGATCGATGACTAAATTAATGTATATTTTTATAATCGGTTTATACAAATTCAAATCAAACCAAAGTAAAGTCTGTTTTGATTTTTCAGTTCAAGTCTAAATTTAAATCATATTTTTTATAATCCAAATTGAATTGAACGAAATCTTATGATATCAATCCAAATTAAACTGATTGAACCAAAATGATCCAATTCAAACCGATTTATATGAATTGAACCGATTCCAACGAAATATTGTTTTGTACTGAATTCTCTTCAAAAAATGTTGTAGCATAATTACATGATGATGAGAAACAACTTTGCAAATTGAGATTACCACATATTCACATTACTAGTTCATATAAGCATTAATATTCTTTGGATAATTATTATCAATTATATTTGTTTTTTTAAGTTTTAAGGTGAAAATAAAACTTATTTGACATGTATTAAGTTTGAAAAATAAATCTTTTACAATGAAACTGCTACTATCGTAAGGCCAGATTGTTGGATCGTAGGATCGGAGAATTGAGTTATGATCCTACCTCTTAGATTCTTGAGCTAAATATGATCGTATGATTCTACCAATATAAAGATTCAACCTACAATTTGAATTGGCCACATATATTTAGATATTAGGATCATAGAATCATTGATCAAAATCGAAATTATAATATACTTAAAAGAGTACATTACAATATTTTTAAGAGTTCATTAAAAATTCATTAGAGCTTAAAAAGTTCATTAAATATTCTATGTATAGTTCCTTCATTACAACATCAATATTAATTCCCAAATCAACATCGAAATCAGCAGACATCAACATTAATCTCCTATGGACATGAGAAATGAGAAGTCACAAATGTAAAAACCATATAAGTGATCTAATAAAGAAAATATCAACATCAAGAAAGCATTTAAGAAATTTAAGAACGGAAAACATCAAGAAAAAAAAACGAAAACAAAACATCTGAATTAGAAAATCATAAAATGAAATTTAAGATCAAAAAACAAAATTTAAGAAACAAAATATCAAGATAAAAAACAAAATTAGAAAACATAACATCAAGAAAACATCGAGAAAATAAAAAAGTTCGTAAAACAGAAACAAAATATCTAAGAAAATAAAAAAAATCAAAAAGAAATTTAAGATGTGAAAAACAAAAGTTAAAAAACTCCTTGGATTGTGTTTAGTTAAGGCGGATCGACGGTGAGTTGACAATCATCGCTCCAAAATGTAACCACTATGTCAACAACCAAAGTGGAGTTCATAACCATTGTCAAATCATTCAAAAGGCAAAATAGTTCAAGGGCCTAATAGTTGAGTTGTGTCCTAAGATGAGTTTGGTGAATGTTCATTCAGATAGCGGATGTGCAATCCATTTGGCTAGGAATCGAAATGCATTCTATAGAAGCACCAATTGACAGTTTGTAAAACTTCATCCAAGATGAAGTTGAAAACAAGAGGTCGAAATTGGTGAAGATAACCAAGCCAATAAGATGACTAAGCCATTGCCTACCAATAAGTTTACATTGTGTGTGGACTTGATTGATTTAACTCCTTACTTGATGTGAAGGCCTTTGGCAGCACTATGTGGTGTGGTAGTTTGACTGTGATAAGTGCAATTATTCACACTTATTTATATCATTTTAAACTTCTTAATGATAGTTATTGTTAGTAATTCCACGCTTGTTTTGAAGATTTATGCCACTTTACCTATTTTGGTTATTCATGTTGATTTTGAGCAGTTTTGATCGTTTTAAGCATAATTCTTATGGTTTTAATGATAACGGAGTTTACTAAGGAGATTGTCGTTCATTTGAAGATGTTTTTTACAATGAAGATGGGCAAAAGAGTAGAAAAGTGTATATAATGCAAAAGTTTTGAGGTGAAATTTAATACATAATCACTCTTTTGGTCATAACTTTTGATAGAAAGATCACATTAATGCAAGGTTTACGGCATTGGAAATTAGACTTCAAGAGCTTTCCAACGGTATATCATATGTTCAATTCTGACAATCGAGCAAGAAATGACGGTTGTTTGAAGTTCGTTAGTTAGAAGCAAAGCGACGAGCCATCGCCTGAAAGCTACGACTCGTCTCCAACTGTTGATATCCACGCGCTAACGGTTTTCTTTCACTTCTTTAGTGGTTTTATTTATTTTAGCTTTATTTTATTATTAGAATCAGTTATTTTTGGAGATATTGTTCTCCAAGTAACCTTAAAATATAAATAGGTATTAGTTAACTTCATTTTTCTTGTGCTTTTAGTGTCCTAGATGCTCTAATGCTCTAGTTATCAGTTTTTAGTTTATTTTTCAGAATTCTCTCTTTTGTTGTTTTTCCTTTTAGTGCTTTCATTGTTGAAAAACTCCATTGTTATGTTTATTTTTATTGCAATTTACATTCATGTTCATCTCCATTAGTAAGTATTCTTGATTTACTACTTAATTACTTGTCTTTTTGTCTTGAATTATTCATTATTATCATGTGTAGTATTTCATTTAGGTTTTCATTCATCATTAATTGCATGTTCATGACCATGTCTAGTGAGTAGTTTTCTTCTCTAGGGTTAAGGGATAAACCCTAATTCGAAGCATGGGATGATATTTTATCGATTAATTGTGTGAAATTTGGGTCTATGATTAAACCTATTCTTAATGAATCTTAGTTTAAATATCTTTATTAGCCTTTTCAATAAAACGGAAGTTTGAGATTAGATTAATATAGGATTGAGGTGTATTTAAGTTAAATTCCTATTAGTTTAACCAATAAAACGAAAGTTTGAGGATTAGTACTAGTAAGGTCTTAAACCGATAATGATCAATAGAGCGGAAGTTTGAAATTAATTAAAGCACGTTTAATCATGCCAAAGACTCAATTTTATACAATTATGAGAGTAATTGACTCCTATGTTAGAATTAGATGATTCCCGACATCCTAGATTTGCTTTGTTTTATTATCATCGTCTTCATATTAATTATTGTCTTAGCATTATTTATTAGTTTCATTTGTATCATTTTGATTTTTGTTCATAGTAGTGTTAGATTCTTAAAACCGACTATATTATTTGTTCGTATCTCGTAGTTATAAACTGAACAAATATATTAACTCGCTTCCCTAAGTTCGACCCGTATAGCTACACGTACACCGTGCGTTTGCGGTTAATTAAAATTTGCACATAAAACTGCTATTTATGTGGAGCGTCTTAGAAATTGAGTGACTTAGGTGAACTCAAATCAATATAGAGATTGTTGGAGTTGATAATTTGAGTGCACCACGGTGAGCATAGGGTACATGGGACATGTATTGGATGAGGAAGTGTAATGTGATGAGCTTTTAGTGAAGTTGTTGCATGGCGTCTTATTTAATGCTTAGAATCAGCATCGAGACAGTAATAGGTAAAATGTTTACACCTACTGTGCTCGAACATGTAATAGAACGCTCGAACGAACATTATGATCCGTCAACTTTGGTTTTGCAATGTTAATATGTGATCACTAATCTCGAAAACATTTCCTAATATTGACAAGTGACCGAGATGAGCTTATCTAAACCTAATTTCTACCTAAAAAAATTACTCTTAACAAGTACAAAAATTAAATTGGCAGTTACTAGTTACAAGTTAACCTTTCGAATTATAGTTGATTCTTGGCGGGTTTTCCTTCCCCCAATTTTCCCTTTTTCTTTTCCTTACAATTTACAAACTCAAATCAAATGCAACCTAAAGCAATCTCCATTAGCAGAGCATTGATCTTAGCTTCAAACAATGCTCGATCATGGTCTCATTCACTCGATAACACTCTTCACAAGCTCGGCTGTCGTGACTCGCTCACTCCTTCCCTCGTTGCCCAAGTCATCGACCCTCATCTTCTTCGTCATCCTTCTCTCTCACTTGGTTTTTTCAATTGGGCATCTCAACAACCCAATTTCTCTCATTCTTCAGTTTCCTATAACTCCATACTCAAATCCCTTTCAGTTTCCCGCCAATTTAAATCCTTAGAAAAGATTCTAAGAGAAGCCAAATCGAGAAAGTTGGATGTTGATCCTTCTTTTTATCGCGCTGTTATTGCTTCTCTTGTTAAATCGAAGAAATCCCATGAAGGGTTCTTGACTTTAGTTGATGCTATTTCGTTAATTCATGATGTTGGGGTTGAAACATGTAATTTGCTTCTTGGCGGTTTGGTTTCAGAAGGGCGGTTGGATTGTGCACGTATGGTGTTTGATGAAATGCTTGTGAGAGGAGTGAGTTTTACCACTCTTGGGTTTGGGTTATTTATGTGGAGGTATTGTCGAGATTCGGAATTAGGGTTAGTTTTAGATGTTTTGGAGAAAGTTAAGGATGCTGTTTCGAGTTTTGATGGATCGATAATAGCTCTTTTGATCATTCATGGGCTTTGTGAGGTAGGTCGGGTGTCTGAGGCTTATAGTGCATTAGAGGAATTGAGAAAAAGGGACTGTAAACCCGATTTTATGGCTTACAGGATTGTTGCAGAATGTTTTAGGTCTAAGGGACCGGGGTGTATGCTTGAGATACAAGTAGTGTTAAAGAAGAAAAGGAAGCTTGGAGTGGCTCCTAGGGCTAGTGATTATGGTGGATTTATAATTTCCTTGCTTTTGCAAAATATGATCTATGAAGCTAAAGAATTGGGACTAGTGATTTTAGAAGGCAATTTTCCTATTGAAGACGATGTTTTGAATGCTTTAATCGGATCAGTGTCCTTAGTTGATCCTAGTACGGCTATGTTGTTCTTCAAGTTCATGGTAGGAAAAGAAAAGGCGCCAACGCTTCGTACCTTGAATAGTTTGAGTAAGAATCTGCGCAAACATGGTAAAATAGATGACATGCTGGATGTTTTAAACACTTTGTCTTCCAAACATTATTTCACAAACTTAGAGAGCTATTATGTTATGATTTCGTCTTTGTGTGAGGCAGGATGTGTAAGAGAAGCTTACGACATTTTTCAGGAGATGAGGAAAAAGGGAATTTACCCCGACATTTCATTCTATAATATTCTTATGGATGCATTATGTAGGGAAGATCTTATCCGCCCGGCAAAGAAGCTATGGGATGAAATGTTTTCGTATGGTATGGATGGAAACTTGAAGAGCTATAACATCCTTATTAAGAAGTTTGCAGAAATAGGTCAAATAGATGAAGCACAGATACTTTTTGATCACATGCTAAATAAAGGTGTAATGCCTGATGCAGCCATATATACATTTTTGCTTGAATGCCTTTGTCATAACTCGAAATTTGAAGCTGCAATTCAGATTTTTTACAAGGTTGCTGATCAGGATGTGACGATAGCACAAGCTATAATTACTCCACTAGTCCTATCTCTTTGTAAAGCAGGTAATGTATTGTTTATTCCTAGCAAATTAAATCCGGTTCAGTTTTTATTTATGTGAAGTTGCAGATAAAGTTTGCTACTACTCAATCGCAAATAATCTCTTTATTATTAATGGACAAGGTTGGGTACATTGGAACCCCAACCCCCCAAGGTGGTGCACCTTGGGCCACAAGCTAGAGAGAGCATAAGTTATTATTCAAACAAAAAACATTTTGGGACCAAAAATTTGAACTGTCAGCCTCTTGTTCAAAAGCCACATCAATTTATTGTAAAAAATAGACAATATTTTACTTTTATATAATGACCCAAAATTATTGTATTCGGCCTGTTTGGACCTGAAAGAAGATCCCGTCTTTGCCTAGGTGGGAGCCACTTCATGGTGTTATGATTTGAATCAGGAGTGAAAGCGGTGAACTAACGGTCAAAGAACGGTTGAATATCGTAGCTCCAAAGGTGCAATAATAAACATGACCATTTGCAAGCAATAAGATGAACTAAGCATGAAAATAAATGCAAACAATAACACAAAGTTTTAATGAGGTTCACCAAATGTTAGCTTCATCCTCCATCATTGACGTGAGTTGTATTATGTGTTAAAAGTATAAAAAAAACATAAAATCTCAAAAAAAACATGAAGGAATTACATCTTGGGGATAAATTGCATGAGGAACTAAGTAAATGGAGTAGATAAATATATGGTAAAGATAGGGATATGGGTGCTCAGGCTTTATACTTAGCTTGGGTCAACAACTAACTTCATTGGAGTGCATATATAGGCAAAGGTAAGTTTAGGGCGTGGATTACATAAAGCAGCCTAGATAAAAACAGACAGAACCCAGCAGGCACAATCTGCTCGTTCAAGCATTATATGTGCTCATTCGAGCAGATCAGGGGCACTGATTTGCTTTGGCTTGCTTTCTTGTGGTTCCTTTGGTCCTCCCTTCTTCCAAGGCATCTTCCACAGCTGTGTTTAGTACAACTCTTAGATTGAACATCAAGGAGAAACCCATACAAATCGATCTCACTTGTTTCATGCACATACCAAATCATGGAGATTTTCTTTACCAACAAACAAGGCCAAGGCTTGGCTTAATTTTTGTTACACTAACCTTTGGGTCCAAATTTCTACTACCAACAAATGTCATGGAATCTCCATGACCATAAGAGTCCAAACTCAAGTCACACTCCATCAAAAGGTATTGGGGTGATGAAATGTTGTTGTTGCTTTATGTAAGTTGATACTATCTTGTATTACTAAACTAGTTTTGACCGTCACTGATTTTGCTCATGCAGGTTGTTTACTATATGCTTCTAAATTCTTGTGTAGTAACTGTCATCTGAGACACACCGAACCCCATGTTATCTTGTTGAGCTATCTAGCAGATGCTAGACAGTTTGAAACTGCCATCGACCACCTAAGACAGGTTATGGCTGCTTCACCATCATTGCTTGAAGAAATATCAACTGAAATTATGGCTTTACTTTCTTCTTCTTCCAATCCAGAGTTGATTCTGCAGTTGCTTCAAGAAATGCAGCAAAATGACTTTGTTTCTATGAATGATAACTGGAGATCCCTCTCTGCGCATTTGTTAACATAGTTTTCAAGGTATGCTTCTCAGACTCTTCATGTTCTCTTGACTACTTGTGTTAGATCCACGAACATGGGCACACGCTTCATTTTGTGCTATAATCAAGGAAATTTGATTACGTTGCAGATTCTGACACTTAGACATATACCCTTGTCTAATAGTTTCAGTTGATGAACATTGTTTCGGGTTTAAGCCACTGCAATGATGCATATATTGGGGTCCGATCTCTGATGTTTCACCTGTGGGATAGGCAAGGAAGCAACTATTATTGCAAACGCTCATCGAAGGTTGCGACTTGCGAGCTGTTGGGGATGACTGAAAACATATATTGCTCTGACTGAGGTGATATTCTTATCATTCCTTAAATCCACCATGACTCTTACGACCTGTTTGGTTAGTGGTATTAAATGGTAGTAATGGGAATGATTTATAGTGTAAAATTTCATCAAAAGTTCCATATCATTCCCATGGTAATGAAACTTTAATCACAAAAAAAATTTTTTGTTTGCAAATTTCTATTACCACCAAATACCACCCCTCCCAATGAAAATCTATTGGAATGAATTTTATAAAGAAAATGAAATGATTGAAGTTGGACAAGTATGGCCATCAAGGTACCAAAGAGATTTTTCAACCAAAATTACACTAATTTTTCATTCCCATTACCACCGTTTATTACCACCTATCAAACGGGCCGTTAGTTTATGATAGGACCTGCCTTAGATTGCAACA
Source organism: Amaranthus tricolor (assembly GCF_026212465.1). NCBI lineage: Eukaryota > Viridiplantae > Streptophyta > Magnoliopsida > Caryophyllales > Amaranthaceae > Amaranthus > Amaranthus tricolor. The sequence goes on from NC_080055.1 coordinate 10,967,117, forward strand.
AGCTAGGTTGGTTCTGTTTGAACACTTCATGTTGATTTTGAGGTGAAACTTGGAAATAGCTTAGCTGGTTTGACCATCTAACCCTTTGTTTACATCAAAATAAGCTAAAATTGCTCACTAAGCTGATTTGCTGAAAACCCCCCTTAATATCCTATTTTAAAATTCACAGAGTAAATAGTTTTTCAAAATGCTTTGAATCGTGCAAAAAAACTAGCAAAAGAAATTGGTATTGAATGTGTGTTCCCTCAAAAATATCAACTACATAGAAAAGACGTTTTGATGAGACAAATGTTGAGGAAACTCCATTATCACCTGAGGAATCATATAGGATTCAATACTTTTTATATAGTGTTGATCATACTACTAGTTCTCTAGGGAAAAGATTTGAGCAATATTAATTTTATGAAAATATTTTTGGCTTGTTGTTTAATTCTGATAAATTAAATTCATTAGATGTGTTAAAGCAAGTATCAATACTCGTGATAATGACGTTAACTTTAATCATATTATCGAACATGCTTTATCATGCATATTGGAGGAGAGTGATGAGGATGTGTCGAGTGTGAGTGGATTAAGGTTTGGAACGATTAATGATGTGGTTAACATAGAACGTTTGAGGTTCAAATGAAGTGAGGAACCATGCCTTGAATGAGTCAAGGCATAGGGAGTGAAGTGCTCAATCGAGGCAAGTGTGAAGAACAAGTCAGTGAGCAATAGGTGGGCATGCTTGTTCGAGCAGCATGAACAGAAAGAAGGCAGTAGGTGCTGGTAACCCTGCTCGTTCGAGCATCTTCCTGGCTCGTTCGAGCAGGGTAGTTAGAGGCAGTCGAGCAGTTTATTCCTCGGATTCTTTTGCAGTTTCTGGTTCATTATGGCATTGATGTGGGCACTTTATTCTTATGTTTAATGTGTTGTTTATTGAGTTGTTTATTATCATGCATTATTGTAGATTTAATTGGCATGTTAATTGGGGTATTAATTGTGTTTTATGGTGATAAATGTGTGATTCTAAGAATGATACTCACCTTCATCTATAAAAGGAAGTATCATTCATAGAGAAAAGATCACCACAAACACATATTGTGAGAGAGCTTTACTTTGATTGAAACTTGAGAGTGTTCATCATTGTTTAAGCATTTTGTGATCTTGAGAGAATTGTTCTCAGATAAGGGGAGATTTATTATACTTGTAATTGTTGAATTCAATATAATAAACTACATTTGAGGGGGAGGTATCCAAGATACCTCAATAAACACTTGTGTTCATCTTTGCTTATATTTTTCATTTTGTTTTTCATTGTTGAACCTCTTTGAGGCTTACATTTCAAGATGAATATAACCTTAGATCTCGTTATGCTCACTCTGAAAACTCCCTTAAAAAAGATGAGGATTCTGATATTGATAAAGATGATCTATACGTAGAGTTATATTGCTCAGAGAGCTTTTTTCTAAGGAATATGGAGCAATTGACATATTGAAACTTATAAAACCTTTTACTTGCTATCCAAATATAACAATTGCTTATAGAATTTTACTGATTATTTCTATCACTGTTTCATCTGCAGAAAAAAGCTTTTCAAGTTGAAGTTATTAGCATGTCACAAGAGAGGTTAAAAATTAAATGGAGTTACTTTGATGGAAATTGAAAGTGATCTTTTGGAGGAAGTTACATTAAAAGCATTCTAGACGAATTAACTTCAAGGCATGTGAAGAGAGCAACCCTTTTAAGTGATTTAGTTAGTGTTGTAATTATTTTTAGAACATTATTTTACTATACATTTTATTTTTAAGCTCTTTTTGAAATTGAAGTGACATTTTCACTCTCAAATTGTTAATAAAGGGCCCTATTAATTATGTGTGAAAGTAAACAGGACCTCCATAAGTTTTGCTCAGCCCTTGTTCCTTCGTATAGTTTTTATGTTATATTTTGATTGAATAACGGGGTTTATCCTTAGTCTCTCATCAAAAAGGTATAACTCAAATACTTAGAGTGTTGGGAATTCATTAAGTTAAAACGGTGAAAATGAAGCTTCTCGAATTTAAGATTAGAGAGAAACTGATATTTATTCAAACTAAGATAAGATTTGGTTCTCTATAAGCGTTAGAACTTAATTGAATAAAAAGTAAAAGTAAATCAAGGAGAAGAGAACTTTTATATAAATGTATGAAGTAAGGCAATGAAAACCGAAATTAAGAAAAGAACAAACATACCATTACTAATATAGTCTATATACTATAAATCATTTGTCAAATTATTATGTGACATTGTTGAAGGAAAGATGAAGTGATTGATCAACTACTAAATCTTGACAAAATCGTCCTTAAATTCTAAAAGCTTTATTGCCTAATATGTGCTCATTTGTTATATTAATGCAATTTAACATATTAGTTATGGGTTTATATTATACCTAAATTAAGTACATGTGAATAATGATAGGCATATGAGCATATGCCCACATGAAAAGCACATACTTACATTTTAGTATGAATTATATAAGGTAGCTAGCTAGTCCTTTGTATGTATTCTTCTTTTTGGTAAATGACTTTTAATTATTTTGATTGTAAATTAAATATATAGTTCCTACGTATTTGTACCAAATCACATGTAATAGTTCAAAAGTCATGCTTCACATGATAATGGGCCAATCTTAAAAAAGAAATGTGGCATTTCTATTGTACGTTTATGCAATTTACTATCTTGGTGTACTTCACCATCTCAAGCCATTTTGCTCGATTTGCTAATGGTATATAATGGATTAAAATAGTGAGTATTAAGAAATAAGTTGGTAAATATAGAGATTAAAAATAGTGTAATTATATCCAAAAATAATAATAAGGTAAATTTATTAGGATGGACTAAAATAGAAAATGAGGTAAATTGAGTGAGATAAATAGAGGATGATATTAATTACTTTTTATAATTTGGGAATATCCCAAAAGAGATTAATAGAAGTATTCATCAATTTCTAAAATCATATGATAACACATAGAATATTGAATAGAGTTTTAAAAATCACACACCTAATCATATGTAAACCTTTAAAAACCCATAATCTACCCCTTAAGAGGAGACAAGCCCTAACAATTGATAACACTTAAAACAAATTGGAAAAATACGACAATTTGTTATTTAGAAAGAGACATTACACAAGATTTTGGGACTTACCATCACCCAAATAGTGAATAGCAAGACCAGGGATTTCTTAGAGAGAAGGCTCCATCAAATTAACTCAACTAAAATCTTAAATTTATAGTTAAGGCCTCATAATATATTATATATTCTAATACGCTTCTTCAAATAAGGCTCTTGTGGGTTAGAAGCATGGATTCAGCAAAAGCCTTCTTTATAATTAGCGTTGAATATTCTACTTTATATGAGGTGTGGTTGAGATTCGTACATGTGACCTCTTGTCACGATAGCCTCTAATACCATGTTAAGAAACCAACTCAACCAAAAGCTTAAGCTCACAGTCGTTGAGATTCCAATATATGTTATATACTATAACAATTATAAAAAGAACACTTTTTTATTACATAGTAGACTGAGAGAATGACAATTGACAGGGCTAAGTGAGAATCGAACTCAAGACATTACGTGAAAAGTGCTACTTACTCTTCAATTGAAACAAGACTCAATTCTCGATGAGATAACACTTTTAGTACCTAACATTCTTCTTAATCATCACAATTTGAAAATATAGAAAATGTTGATGAGTTAGGTTTATTGATCATAATACCTAACATTCTTCTTGTTATATGTACCAAGTACTTTCGTACCATTTCAACACAGCATATGTATAGTTTTTATTTAATTTTTCTTTCTACCATAGTCATTAGAAAATGAGCAAAAGCTCAAAAAAAGTGGTGTTAAGGTCACAAGCATGGAGCACAATTGATTCAAACATGATCCCAACGGTAAGGAGCATAGTGAGTTATAGAGAGTGTAAACATAACCATGCGGCTAACACCGGAGGCTATGCATTAGATGGATGCACACAATTTATGCCAATTGTTTTTGATGGAACAAGTCGTGCTCTCATATGTGTTGCTTGTGGTTGTCATCGTAACTTTCATCGTAGGGAAGTCATTTCTCACGTTGATGCTGAATCTTCATCAACTTATCATTCATCTTAAATTCATGATTTATCATAATTTTATGCAATAATGTATGTATTTTGAGTTGTAACGTATATTTTATATTAATTATTATAAGGCTATCATAAATTTGTTCAATAATGAAGTCATCTCTTACTTATACATGTAATAGAGTCATAATGAATTTATTAATTCTTATGTATGAATTCAATTTTATGTACTTCCGATGTTCCAGAGAAATAATCTAACGTACAGTTAGGGTGAAAATCAAGAAAAAATAAGTAAAAAAATATATTTTATGGGAAACTAATTGGAGAAATGTATGGATTAGATGAAAATATTAGTTAATCAAGAAAAAATAAGTAAAAAAATATATTTTATGGGAAACTAATTAGAGAAATGTATGGATTAGATGAAAATATTAGTTAAATGTATGGATTAGATGAAGAATGAATATAATTTCATACATAAGAATTAAATGTATAAGTAACTTTGGAAAATTGAATATAATTTCATACATAAGAATTGAATTCATAAAATAAGTAAAAATAATCCCGATTTTGATCTATGATTCTACGATTTTACGATCCAAAAATAGGCGACTGATCCGGATCGTAGGTAGAATCTTGATGTGGTAGAATCGTGCGATCCTACTTAGCCCAAGAATTTAGGTGGTAGGATCATAACACGATTCTATGATCCAACGATCCGATTCCACATGGGTAGTTGCAATCGTAAAATATTTTTATATAATATAAATTTCACTATGTGTAAATAAAACTTTAAAATAATTATATAAATACTTTTATAAAATTCAAAATTTTCTTGATTTGTTGTTTAAAAATGACTATTAAAAGTATTTTTTTTAAAAAAAACTTCAAGAGATGAAGTCAAATTAGGTTTTACTTACACCTTAAAACTTAAAAAGATAACAAATATATTAGATAATCAGTAATCCAAAGCCTATTAATGCATATTTGTAAGATCACACGATTTACGATCCGATTATACCGGTTTCGATCCTACCCCTTCAACAATCCTAGGTAGAATCCCGATCCTAATAACCTTGCCCGTGAAATAAAAATGGGGCTAATACTTTTGAAATAGAGGGGTTATTCTTTGCATGAATAAGTATATAGGAACAGGATAGCACAATCACAAGGGTGGAAACTTCATCTTTTCATTTTTCCTTTATTTTCATGTTATCGGATCAATTGTCACATTATCAAATGGAAAAAAAGATCAACTTACCTAAAGTTTGGTATAAATCCTCTAACACTAACTGAATTTATATTTTATGAAGTTTTCCTATGTTCTTTTTTTTTGACATGAGAACCAAGTTTCAAAGCGTAACATAACAATTTTAGAATATTATATATATATATATATATATATATATATATATATATATATATATATATATATATATATATATATATATATATATATATATATATATATATATATATATATATTCAATTTTAAGCTAGGAAATATAATTTCTATTTTTGAGGTTCGATTCTATTCAAACAATTTTGTATTTGATTTATTTTCGAAAATTTGCCTGAAATCTATTCATTAAGAATTTTAGTTATATAAAGAAAAATTAAATTTTAACTATAGAAGAAAAAAACAACGACGACACAAGTCATTCAACTCTCTCAATGTTTAAACTTGCAAATCTTTAGAGAGAATTGCAAGTGTAAGTCTAAGTTAACTATGAAAGATAAGCTTAACTCCTTCATTAGTAGTGAACCTCGTAAACAAATCTAATTGTTTTGTTCACTCTAATTTCGTATTTATATTTTTTCTTACTAAGTATTAGTATTTTGAGAGACCGTCTTTTTAAGAGACATATCTCAAATCCAGCCCATTAATGATTAATGTCTATTTACCATATTCTTAATGCCTACTTACATTATCCTTAATGCTTACTTACCGACTTAGCGTATCCTTAGTGCCTACTTTCAATATCTTAAATGTCTACTTACATCATTCTTAATACCTACTTATAATATTTTAAAAAATATATAATAAACCGACCCAATTAAAAATGGTCTCTCACGAAAATTTGTGTTCATAATAACCATACTCTATTGAATCCCCTCCTAAATTATCAACTCATGTTTTCATTGACAATTCTTCAAACAATATCCTTTAAAATGATACATTATACGTTTATTTTTAAAGTTACGTTAAAATTACGCAAAAATTATTTTTGAAGTTTGGTTAAAATTACGCAAAAATTTAGGAGAGACCACCTCAATATGAGGCGGTACTATTAAGCTGATCCAAAACCAAAAATTTAAAATAAAAATGGTCTAAAATCTAAAAATTTTAAAATAAAAATTTAATTTTAACCTTAAAGGTATCAATTCTAACATTAAAATGATAAATTTTAAATTTGATAAACCTTAAATAGATTAACAAAAATAAGTAATTTCCATTTTGACATTAAAGTGATCAATTTCTACTTACACAAGTTTATAACCTTAAATGGATAAATTATTTTAAAGTCTTCAATTTTAACGTTAAAGTGATCAATTCAAAACTTAAATTGATCAATTATATATAATGTCATCAATTAAATTAGAGGTGTCCAAAATAGACCCGGTGACCCGATATTTATACGACCTTATAACTTAATATGACTTGACCTAATTTCAATATGAATTTAAACTTATGCAAAAATCAATGTAGACAAAATTTGATTTTGAACCGATTCGATACACGCCACCCAAAATTGACCCGATGACCTGAATGAACACCTCTAAATTAAATGATAAGTTATAACTTTTAATAGAAACCAATAAAAATTTTAATTTTGACTTAAAAGTGATTAGTTTTGACATTAAAGTGATCAATTTCTATATACAATTTTATAACCTTAAATGGATCAATTATTTTAAAAAGTCTACAATTTCGACATTAAAGTGATCAATTCAGACCTTAAAGTGATTAATTATATACATTAGTGAAGCTACATGGGGGCTGGGGGAGGCCACGCCCGTTGTCGAAAATGCGATCTTTTGTATTTTTAGCTTTGATGCCTCTTACTAATCACAAATTCTTGTGAAAGACGGTCTCTTTATAGACCAACTCTAATTGGGCCGGCCTATTATATATCTTTTAAAATATTATATGTAGGCATTAAGAATAATATAAGTTGACATTTAAGATATTGGAAATAAGCATTAAGGATACGATGAGTAAACATTAAGAATAATGTAAGTATGCATTAAGACAACGGTAAGTAGACATTAAACTTTAATGGGTTGGGCTTGAGATACATTTCTTAAAAAGACGGTATCTTAAGAAACTAGTTGCTTACTAATATGATATATAATTTAAAGAGTGCAACAATATAAAACAAATTACTACAACTCAATGGTTGGAGTAACACATTTGTAATCGAAGGTTAAGGAATCAAATCATAATTTAAACTATTATTTTTTTGGTAGACTAATAAACTTATATTATAATGTTATTACTCTTTATCTTTCATAATTTCACATTCATCATTTTTAGTGCGTGTTTATATGTTTGCTACCTTAAGTTTAATATTCCCTACCATTCTACCCATTAGTCCCATTTATTTTTTTTCACTATTCACTTATCACTCTTTATTTGTATTTTATTCTTAGTCTATAAGTTAAAACATAGTCATGTAAGATCTTATTTACTTCTTTCAATACAAAGATTATTAATATCAATTTTTTATAATTTTTAATTAAGAATAATTAGAGATATTAAATATTAAAATGTTGTCTCGGCAAATGTGAAAAACTAAATGGGACTAATGGGTTGAATAGGAGGTAGTAATATTTTTTAGACACTTACTAGGACAATATATGGAGTTAAAAACACTTAGTTTTTTTCAAAAGGGATAATTATAGGAAAGCTTCAACTCCAGTTGTTAAATATAATTTTTCCGATTTTAAAATTTTCATAATTTAACTAGTTTTTATATAGTAAATAATCTGCTAGTATATTGAAAAGTTGCTCCCTAATTTAAAATTCTGATTTCGCCCATAATTATATAAAATAATTAAATAATTAATTATAATTAATAAAAAAAATTAATATTAAACTTAAAAACATCAATTATAATCTTAAAATAATCAACACGTATTGCAAGAAATTATATTTAGTCGGATTGGATTATTGATCTAAGTATGAGAGGGTGGCTCCCAAGACCTTGTCAATAAATATTAGAGAGTCGCGTTGAACCTTTACCTCCAACCATCGGTCACTCGATTTTCTTTTGATCATTTTTGGAAACTCATATGTTTTGCTTCCTTTTCTTGACCGACGAGAAGCATTAGAGGTTCAATTCATGGACAACTAAAACGTCGTCGTCTGTGATAATGGCACCGGGTAAGTTTCCTTTGTACTTCACAATCATACCCATTATTTTCATTTTATCCTCTTTCACTATTTTGCAATTCAATCTTTCGTAATATGATTACAGGATCAAATTTTTGGTCTATAATCGTTAATCATTGAAAAAAATTGATATTTTTGGTGGGTAATTTGATTCTTCTAATATGTTGTGGACTAGATTGGTTAAACATTGCAAAAGTTTTGATTTTTTTTTTAGGCAATTACAGATTTTTATATGGTGGTTTAGATTTGTTGAATTTTGGTATTTGGTTTGCGCTGTTGTATTCCTTTTATCACTTCTTGCAGTACGTTGAGTGTGGTTTTGCTGGAGATAATTTTTCCCACTTCAGTTTCCAAACCTAGGTAAGTCAATGGTTCTTTCTTTACATGTAAAATTTTATTGGTCGATCATCTTGGGAGTGTAAGAAAGCAGAATATTAGTAGAATATTTTATTTTATATTTTATATTTTATATTTTATATTATTCTGATTTAGTTTTCTTAATCTTAATATTCCGTAATATTTAGTTTTTCTTAGATGGACAAATGATGTATAAATAGAACTGTTCCTCTCATTGAATAACAAATACAAACCAAATATTCACCAGACTAAACCCTAACCGACTCCCGCATTATGATTTTCTACATGGTATCAGCGTCGTAAGGTTATCTTGGACGGAAAAACTCTATTGGTATTTTATCATTGATCATAATCGACCAAAATCAACCCAAACAAAAACCAAAACCAACCAAACCAAAACAAATAAAACTATGATATCCATGGCACAAATGGAACAAATGTTCCAACTCTTTCAAAAAATAACCCAAAATTTGAACAACCAATCCAAATTGAAAAATTAAACTGCCAAAGTTACACCACGTGGTGTAAACAAATGAAAACATAAATCGGATATCGGGGGAAGCTCAACCATATCACCGCCATCTCTCCATCCATCACCACCAAAAATCCACAGCGGGTCCAGAATGATTGTATGGTGATCTCATGGATCATCAACAATATCGACCGAGACCTTGTAGAATATTTTTTTGACTACACTACCTCCGCTCGAGATTTATGGACAAGAATCCACTTCATTCTCAGACCCGTTCCGCTACCTCTCGTTGATGAGACCGTTCAGCGTGAGGTCGCGAGGGGGAAAAGTATGGTAGAAAAGAAATCATCGAAATTTAATCCCTCAGAAAATCAAAAACTAAATTTAAAAACAAAACCAAATAAACCAAATCAAAATCCCGAAAACCAATATCAAAACCATACTCAAAAATCAAAAATTCTTTGTCCAGAACATCACAACAGTACCCAAAAATCAAAACAAGAAAACCAAAATCAAGAGGAATCAACCGAAAAAGGGAAATGGGGAAGGGGTTCAAAAGAGAGAAAAAGAAAGAATTCAACATATGGGGAAATACCGGTGAGTCTTTCAAAAAATAATCCATTTTACAATAATAAGAAGAAAAACCTACAACCCTTCAATTCCCACGGTCTACTTACCCAATTACCTAAAAATAAGCTTACCCAATTTTCTTACATATTTTCTCACCCTATAAAAATGTGGCCTTTTAATCCAAACTCAAAAAATTGAAAATTAATTATGACAAATTTATCGAAAAAATTATCAAAATGTCCTTTGTAAAATCAAAAGATCAACTAGCAGATTTTCTAATCAAGGCAATTGGCTCAAAAGTATTGCAAAATATTTTTGGCAAGTTCTGTCTCGGTGATCCTAAGACCAAACTTGAGGGGGAGTGTAGGAAAGTAGAATATTAGTAGAATATTTTATTTTATATTTTATACTCCCTCCGAACTAATTTAGATGTCTCATTTGCTTGGACACGGTTATTAAGGATGGTGTGGGATCTATTAAAAAGGTTAAGTAGTAAAGGGTAAGTAGTGAAGGGTAAATAGTGAAGGGTAGTTGGGTAAGTAAGGTATATGGGGGTATATTCGTAATTAATTGTGTGAACTAAGGATATTTTGGTAAAAAAATTTGACAAAAATAGAAATGGGACAACTAAAAAGACTTTGCCAAATTAGGAAATGGGACAACTAAATTAGTTCGGAGGGAGTATTATTCTGATTTAGTTTCCTTAATCTTGATATTCCGTAATATTTAGTTTCCTTATTAGATGGTCAAATGATATATAAATAGAGGTGTTTCTCTCATTGAATAATAAATACAAATTAAGTATTCACCTGACTAAATTGTAACCAAATTTCGTATTATGATTTTTGGAAGGGTTATCTAGAACATTTTCTCGATCCTATCTTGTTTGAGGATCTTAATGATGACTCATGGTTCTATTATGAAGTACATTGTTGTTGGAGAGGCTTGTGCAAACTTGCGACATCAATTAAATATTGATCGAAATATATGATAAAAGAAATATTAAACTTATTATATACTTTTTCCGTTTCATATTACTTGCAACATTACAAAACTTGATACTATCCATTCATCACTCTTAATTTGTGATTAATTTTTAATTTATAAGTTAAAACATAGTTAAGTAAGATTTTTTTTGATTCGTCTCATTACAAAGATTATTAATATTAAATTTTTATAATTTTTTATTATACATAATTAGAGATATTAAGAATTGAATTAGTACATTGAATTGCGTGAAAAAGCAAATATTGCAAGTAAATTAGAACGGAGGACTTATTGTTGCTGCTGCAACCTTTTACAATGGAATAGGAAAGCTTTTTTTTATTTTTTTTTACAATTTTCCTAGTTATTTATAAGCTATCCTAAAGATTTCGTTTTTGTTTCCTACATTACATGAACAACACTATTCTTTTTGGCTTTAAACTAATAATAATAACACTTTACTATTTTACAGGATGATTTATATTTTAAGATATCCCCTTAAACCATACTATTATAAATACTGAAGACCTAGATGATCTTGTAACTAGGCCTGTGCAATGAGTCGAATAAGCGCCGGATCGAGCTTTTATGAAATTGGGCCGGGTCGGGTCGGGCCTTGTTTAAAGAAACACGGGTTTGAAACGGCCCATATATTATATTCTTTTTGTTTATCAAAAATTAATTATGAAACAAAAAAAAATATTAAAAAAATTTGAAACAAAAAATTTAGTTTTTGAAGATTATTAATATCACAGTAGCAGCTACTGGCCACGTGGTACCGTAATAAGGAGATACAATAAAATACTTTTGCATTTCTCATGTCTTCTTCAGCAGGCATTCACTTACAATCGGCTCATACAACCCTTCGTCAACCTTCATTACAACCCTTATCCAACCCGCATCTGTAAGGCTTGTTTACAATCCGTTTCATTTTCAACCCGACTCTTTTTAAACCCTTGAAATTAAGGGTTGGATAAAGGCCTCCAATAGGCCCCCGGCTCGTTACACAGCTCTACTTGTAACATTACAAACGTTTCTTTCTTCAATGGTTTTGTTAGTATGTCTGCAACTTGTTCAAAGCTCTTGCAAAATATGATTTTTATAATTTTATTCTCGACCAAACCTCGAAGGGAATGATACTTCACGTTAATGTGCTTACTTTTTCCATGGTAAACTAGATTCTTTGAAAGTGCTATAGCGGATCTATTATTACAATAGATTCTTGTTGGGCCATTTTGTGAACAATCAATTATTTTGAGTAAATTACAAAGTCAAATAGCTTGACATGTACATGATGTTGCAGCAACATACTCGGCTTCTATTGATGACAAAGTCACAATTGGTTGTTTCTTTGATGACCATGATACTACTCCATTTCCCAAGAAAAATGCATAACTTGAAGTACTTTTTCTGTCATCAATATCTCCAGCATAATCACTATTTGTGAAACCAACAAGATAAGGTTTTTGTCGATCATAAAATATTCTTAAATCCCTTGTTCCATTCAACTAGCGTAATATATGTTTCGCACTTAGCAAGCGCTCTTGTAGTAAGTGCTATCAACCTTTTCATTTCCATCATTCTTTCTCAGTTTTACTCCCACTTCAATGGGTGTATTCATTGATTTTGATTGATCCTTTTTGAATCTTTTCAAAACATCTTTAACATATTTTCTTTGTGAAACAAATATACCAACTTCATTACCGAGATAATAGTTTATCTTTCCAATATTTGTCATGTCAAATTTATTCTTCATCTGCTTCTTTAACTCTTCAATCATTTGAGAATGTGTATATTAGATCATCCACATATAGACAAACAATAAGAATTTTGTTATTCTTTTTCACATAAAGAGTATGTTCATAGGGACATTTTTCGAAACCCAATTTTGCAATAATTGAATCAATCCGTGTGTACCAACTTCTTGGTGCTTGCTTCAACCCGTATAAAGCTTTCTTAAGTCGATAAACTTTATTTTCATTTCCTTTCTTCACTAATCCGGTGGTTGATTAACATATGCTGATAAAGAATTTTGTCCAAGAATTTTGAGCTGATAAAGAGAATACTAATCGAATTGCCTCCTGCCTGGCAACTAGTGCAAATACTTCATTGTAATCAATAGCTTCTTTTTGCTTATACCCTTTAGCAACTAGCCTTGGTTTGTACTTTTCAATGTTCCCCATTTCACTCTGATAAGGTTACATTCTTTTAGTGGATCTACAAGCCCCCACGTATTGTTCTTTTCAATTGATCTAATTTCTTCGCTCATAGCATCTTGCCCTCTTTTATCCTGATTTGCTTCTTGAAAGTGAAGAGGATCACCTTAGGAAAAGAGAGCATATTAAATTAAGCAAGTCATCATTCTCATTGTCTCTACTAATAATGTAATCTTTTATCCATGCAGTTTGATTCACATTTCTCTTTGATCTTTGAAAGTCACATATTTCATCCTCGTTGCGATCACTGGCTTCTTTTGTAACTTCTTGATGTGATTGTTGTTGATTGTCTTCTCGGGCGTCTCTCACTAGCCCTTCAAAACTTAGAGGAACATTATTCTCTTGATCTTTTATAACATTGATCTTCAACAAACACATCTTGACTGATAATATGTCTTTTTTGTTTTTGGATTATAGAGCTTGTAAGCCTTTGATAAATTACTAAGTCCGATAAAAATGCCAACTTCTTCGTTATCATCTAACTTCTTTAGCTTATGGTCTGGAACATGAGCATATGCAATGCAACCAAAAACCTTTAAATGGCTAACATCTGGTTTCTTCTTACTCCATGCTTCTTCAGGGATAACATCTTTACACTTTTTGTAGTACACATATTCAAAAGATACACACTCCAGTTTACGGCTTCAGCCCATAGTTTTATCTTTATTGGTACATTCCAATTTTTATTATTTTTTAAAGAGTTTTATCTCCTTTATGTATTTTGTTTTCTAAGAGTTTCACAATATAGTTATGGCTTTTTGTTATGTACATCAAAGTTCATAGTTGTTCATTCTAAGGTCAACATATTTAGAGATTATCCTTATTTCTTCATGTTTGATTTGTTTTGGTGCATGTTGCTGATCTCATATCATTGGAATTAAGACTTTAACGTTGTTATACTGTTATTGTAAACCGACTATGAATTTTGGATAATTATCACACAATTCAGGTTGAATCAATGTTTGAGATATACAACTTTGCTAGTGTATTTATCCAAATCATCAAGGGGCTGAGATGAAAAATGTGTGAGCTCATAATTACAAGTATTTATCCAAATCCTGGTTGTTCTAACCCTTAAACGCAAGAAAAAAGTTTTTGGTACGATCATGGTGCAAAAATACAGATTTGGTAACGGTCACGGTAATGGTTGAGAAACAGATTTTACGGCCAATACGAATGATTTTACGGTGAATGTGGGTTGAAAGAAAGGTGATGTTGAATGTGGGCAATATGGAATAAGAACAAGATGTTTTCTTTGGTATTTTAGGCTCTTTTGAGGATGAATTGTTTCCTCAATAACTCATGGATTGATTTAGTGATAATGTATGGATTAAGAATTGAATATTTGGATGAATCAAATGATGAACGAATTGGTGAAAGGAAAATGACGAATGTGTGATAAATCAACATGATGTTGTTGAATTAAATGTGATGCTTAGAACTTGATAGGAGGGATGGAGAGAACTAGAAAGAAGTGTTAAGGGATGTAAACATGTAATCATGTAAATATGAATGCTTGATTCAATAACACCCCAATCTAACTTAATACGCTAGTTAATTGCTTTTTAAATTTGCGATACGCACAAAACGACTATAATTTGTTTTTTATTCATAATTCACAAGGAGATTAGTGAATCATGTGATAATAGTAGAGACTATTGTATAGAATAAAGGAATGATAGTTTTAAAACTTTGTATTAGAAAAGCTACATCCACACCACTAAACTATCACAAAGACTCCTTAAGATCATAAGGGGAATTGGGTATTGTTTCAGCTGGAGCAAGTATCATCTTTTTTGGACAAGGCCTTAGGATGAATTTCATGTATCCCTCTTCTTTTCTCAGCCTACCCTATAATCCAAAAAAAATTACAAATAACTTGGTTAGATTGCTTCATTATCATCGCTTTGTAGCCTTGATTCTTTTTACTGGAAAGTTCATCGCTTCATTATTATTATCATATCCGGTATATTCTGCTCATAGAATATTGATGATGGCATAAATACTTGTCAAAGTGATAGGAAGAAGGAAGGTTCCACTGAATTTGCTGTTTTATTTCAAATTTTTTATCCCACTAAATTTAATATACTTTAATGGAATAAGTGATGATTTTATATGATTATTTAAAATGGCCTAAAATTAATTAAATCTTAAATATGCATTTGTCCAATTTTGTACTCTAAGTAATCATTTTAGGGTTTAATCGATCAGTTTCATGCTAATAATTTATCATTGTAATAATGAATATTGTACGTGACCACTATATGTTATAAGCGATAATTTTAATATTATAATTGTGATTGTTTTATATGATGAACGATTTATTTCAATGTGATAATTTTATTACTGTCATGCTAAATTCTGTAAGTCGTTTTAATGTCCTAAATAATTATTTTTATATGATAAATAATCATTTTCATATAATAATATTTTTATCATTGTCATATTAAATACTATAAGTAATTTGTTTTATGTAATTAATGAATTTCTTATATGATAAGTGATCATATACTACGTCTCAAAGAGTTACATGCTCTTCAACATTTGAGTCCTTAACATAATTCTTTTTCCTCGCATTTTCACTTCCCTGTTTCTTTTCTTATTATTGTATATAATTATTGCAATAGTTACATTTTTAGACTTAGAAAAAGAAAAGAAATAAAGAAAAATCGTATTCTAATGTGGCTAATTATTGCAATAGTTTTTCAACATATTGTTAATAAAAATTAAGAACAAGTGAACATTACTTAAAAAACTTCGTTACTCATTGTCGCTCTTACAATATATTTGAATCCTTTGATTTCAATTTTGAAGAATGAAAAAAAAAAACAGCTATTCTTCTGAGAGACCATCTCTCAAAAAAAAAAGTCCACATTTTTATTTTTTTTTTAATTTGTATTAATTAGGCTATTTTTGCCCATATATCTAATACGTCTCTCGTTGAGCCCGTATCTCACAATAATTTGTAAAAAAATGAAGCAACTATAAGAAAATCACTGAAAGAATGAGATAAAAAAACATTTTACAAGGATTGACAAATGAGACAAGCGTGAAATATCCTGAAACATAATGAGAGAATTATAGAGAGCGTGATTTTAAGGGAGGTTTTTTTAATAATATTTTCCAATTTTTCATTTTTCATCTGGCAAAAGGGTTCAATGCAAAAACTTAATAAATTTTTTCTTTATGATAGGAAATATGTTTAAATTTTAAAGAGTCAGAAGAATCAAAAAGGGTCGATAGTTGCATACGTGCTTCCGCCACCTTAAAGATTAATTTAGTAATTAAAATAAAAAATAAAAATAATAAAAGTATAATATATTGTGACAATGTGATTTGATAACAAAATCACAAATTAGATGTTATGTTTGAGAACATACTTTATGATTATGTAATTTAAAATTAAAATATTTTCTAATTTGTTATTGGAAATTGACTTATAGCCTCCTTAAGAAACACTTTTAGGACGTTATTAACAAGATCCTAAAATAAATATATTTATCACAAATTCTTGTATGAGATGGTCTCATCGTGAGACATGTCTCATATTTGGATTAAATAGTCTAAAAATAGAAAATTTTAACTTATGGACTTGTTGTTTTGACGTTGTCTCACTGTGAGACGGTCTCATACAAGACGAACTGTACCGTAAATTTAGATGTTATTATTTTAGACGCAATCTAATGGTCTTTCTTCTTTCTCAAGGAAGCCAATTGAAAGTAGCCTACTCTTAACATAGAAAAATAGAATATTTCCCTTTTGTGTGTTGGCAATAGTGAGTTTGTTTAATAAGACTTTGGTATGAAACAAGGCTTTGGAAAATGTGGTTGATCTAACTCGGAGCTACCAAGGTGTCGGCGCTTACGGATTTAAGCATCTTAGGAATCATGATAGTAACATCTCAACTATACTACGTTTGGTTGTTATTTTTTACATTCTTAATCTTATTAAGATGATTATATAATCAACTTTTTTTTAACGCCCAAATGTTATTTTAAAATCTTGAAAAATTTATATGTAACTCTCATATTTACCCTCTCTGATATTTAAGTTATCAAGTTGATTTTTAATTAGGTATTTTAGATCGGTTAAAAATCAAATGTTATGTCCACATTAATTTTATATAATTATATGTTCAGTTTAAAGTCGGATGAAATCAAACTCAGTTATACAATCAGACAAATATTAACTCATCAGATCTCTTTTAACCACTAATAATTAGATATTATAAATTCTACATGAAGATATTGTTGCCATTAGTCATTTCGTTATTTTTGTCTTTTATACAACAAATTAATTAAAATAATAGTAGGTCAAATTAGAGAATAGATGATGTCTTTATGACCAAAGTCATAATCATTTTAAAAACAATTTTCTTCACGAATTTTTGTTCAAATCGCTAAACGGCTATTATAAAACAATAATAATTATAAAATATAGGATTTGTAGAATTGTAGTGAATAATAGTATTTAAACTCAAGTCAAACTTCTAAAAGCAACCTAGCTAAAATGCTCAACTAAACACATTTAGTGACGCTTTTGGACAATTTGAACTTTCTTGAAACAAAGCGAGTAGAAATTATTATATGTCTCGCTAGATCACCACAAATCTTATGAAACAACTAACTGCCAAAGGAATGACTAAATGGCCCCAAAAATCCATTGATCAAACACACACAAAGGTAGGGTCTTAGGGAGAATGACGACTGGCGAGAAATACATCGAATAGAGGCTTAGGTGGCCGGTGGATCGTGAAAGCTTTAGGGTTTTGATGAGAGTAAAGGTTAGTGAGAATGAAAGAGGAAAAAGAGGAACATCGTCACTTGTTGAATAACTGAAGTGTAGGGCTTTAGTTTTTTTTTAATTCTCCCTAGATACGTATCACATTGGGCCCAATTAAGTCCGCCCCTAGTAGAAATTATGTTAAGCTTTTTAGTTATTGATGTTAAAAGGTGGAAATGAGAATGATATTTAATTTAAATTTTCATTAAAAGTGTTATGTCATTTCTATGTTCATAGGCTTCTCATTCTCGAACATTGATGTTAAAAGGTGGAAATGAGGATGACATTCATGCATGTGTGCTTCTTATTTTTTGTTTACTACCTAACATCACCTTTTTACATAATAATGCAGGTGAATTAATTTTGTAAAGAAAAATACTAATTAAATTATGGCATATATGATCAAAGTATTACAAATAATAATGTGAAAATGAAACTACAAATACAAGATGATGTTTGTAGTGTCTCCTTTGTGTATGACAATGGATTCCTTGCTTGAATGAACCACGAATTGAACAACACCGTAGAGAAGATATATTTGCAACGATAAACGCCACTTAGAAATCTTGATATAGATTAAAGGCGACTACAAGCTTTTCTATTGTGATATTTCCCCCACAAAGGTACTTGGGTTAAGAGAATGGAAATTCACAATGAGATACAATCAATCACATCAACCGATTGAACTAAATGATTATGTGTTTATGTAGAAATTAAAACTAGAAAACAATAAAAGAGTTAATTATTCTCTTCTATGTTTTAAGAGATTGAGAGAAAGATGAGACAAAAATTGATTTCAAGATGTAAATGATTTTTATACACTCACTCTTATTTATAGAGTTGAAAAGACATATGGATTCATCCAAAACCACACATCAATGATAACTGATAATTATCAATTAATTATGACATAAAACATTTGTTCATAACAATACAATACTCCATGAAACAATGTTTCGTATCACGCACAGATGTTCTGTTTCAAAGTGCTCGAACGAGCATATGCCAAACCAACTTCTAGAAACTTTCTGACGCAAAAATTCCTAAGTGCTCGAACGAGCACATGCCCAAACTCCCAAACAGAATGTATTGAAACAAACTGGAAGTTTACAGCATGAGTGCTTGAACGAGCACCCTATTGCTCGAACGAGCACATGGTCGAGCACGTGTGTTTTGGTTCCGTTGTTACGTTCTTGCTTAGTCTATGCTTTAGTACATGCCTTAAGCCTTTGAATAATGTCCTACACGCTCTAAATACTCAACACAAAGTCCTTGTAAAATAGTTTTTATAGTTAAGGCGTAAGGGTTTGTTTATTATCTTTTTTGTTTCAGTCTTCAGTTTTTTTAAAACTATACCCAAAAATAGAAAATAAAAAATATGGTTTTTGCTTATTAGTTGTTATTTTTCAGAATCATCATGTATCCCAATAAATTTGTATAATTTTTATTCATTCATCATCATCATCATCATCCTACCCAGTGTATCCAACTCATAAAAAAACTATGGATAGGGTCTGGGGAGGGAAGGACGGCGGCAACTCATGCCCATAAAGGAGAACGCAGCCAAAGGAATCCCCCGACTCGAGAAAGATAAGGAGACGTAGCTACACGTGAAAGATAAATTAAATGCATATAAATAAAATAAATAAGTAGAACCAACTACAAAATAAAAGAAAACAAAAAAAATTAATAATAATAGAAACGAGAGAAGCAAGAGGGCAAGAACACCAAAAGGTAATCTAAGAGGACATCAGTAGTCTAAAACATGGATATGACGCCTCCAACTACCCCTATCCCTAGTTAAGCTCTCAGAGAGGTTTAACTAACGTAAGTCAATTTTTATTTGCTCATCCCAAGTTCTCCTGGGTCTTCCTCGACTCCTCTTCCCTCTACTAAAATGCTTTCTACCCTCTCCACAGGGGCGTTAAAAGTCTTAATCTGCACATGTCCAAATCACCTCAATCTATTTTCGCACATTTTTCTAGAAATAGGGGCTACCCCTAGTTTGTCCCTAAACTCTTGGTTCCTAATTCGATCCATCATTGTGTGCCCACACATCCACCTCAGCATCCGTATTTCTATAACTTCCATCTTATGTTCAAAAATCTTCTTTACAGGCCAACATTTGGTCCCATATAGTAGAGCAGATTTGATTGTCGCCTGGTAGAATTTTCCTTTTTTACTTGCTTGGGAATTTCCTATCGCATAGCATCGCGGTGGCTGCTCGCCACTTGAGCCAACCCGCTTGTATACGATGATTTACATCTCCTTCAATCTCCCCATCCCTTTGAATGATCGATCCCAAATACTTGTACTTGGTCATACTTTTAAGAACTGCGTCATCAATGGACACCTCTAGTTCACCTACCGGTGATGTCCCACTAAAGTCACAACGCAAATACTCGGTCTTCGTACGACTAATGCGCAACCCTTTACCTTCTAAAGCTTGCCTCCATTCATCCAATTTATTACTAACCTCCTCTCTAGTTTCTGCTACCAATACTATGTCGTCAGCGAATAGCATGCACCACGGTACCGTCTCCCAAATAAATTTAGAAATCTCTTCCATGATAACAGTAAAAATGAAAGGGCTTAGAGCCGATCCCTGATGTAGTCCAACTTTAACCGGAAAAGGCTCTGTTATTCCCACCGGTGTTTGAATGTTAGTCGAAACTCTGTCATACATATCCCGAATAGCCACAATGTACAGTGAAGAAATACCTCTAGCCTTGAGGCTATCATAGATTACACGTCGTGGTATGCTATCATACGCTTTGTCAAAGTCAATGAACACCATATGCAGATCTTTCTTTCGCTCCCTATATTTCTCCATCAGTCTCCTCAAAACATGAATTGTCTCAATGGTTGACCTTCCTGGCATAAAACCGAATTGGTTCTCTCTAATCACCGTTTCCTGTTTAATTCTTCTCTCTATCACTCTTTCCCACATTTTCATTGTGTGGCTTAGAAGTTTGATACTTCTATAGTTCCCGCATACTTGCGCATCGCTTTTGTTTTTAAACAAAGTTATTAGTGTGCTATTCCTCCATTCTTCTGACATCTTATGTGTCCTCAAAATAATATTAAAGAGCTTAGTCAGCCAACGAATGCCCTCTTCTCCTAAACCCCTCCACACCTCAATCGAGAAGTTATCTGGCCCGACTACCTTTATTCTCCCCATCTTTTTGAGAGCTTCTCCTACTTCTTCTGTGGTAATATCACTCGTTGACCCATATTCCAGTGATTTTTGGACGTCAGAAATTTGATTATCCGCCTCCTTTGGTCCCCTAGACTCATTGAGTAGCTGAGAGAAATACTGGAGCCATCTGGTTTTGAAATCCTCTTGTCTCAGGAGAACTCGTCCTCCCTCATCCTTGATGTATTTCACTGCCTCTAAGTCTTGCCGCTGCCTGGACCTAGTCCTCGCCAACATAAAAATCTGCTTCTCTCCCTCTTTGGTATCAAGCTTTCGATACAAGTCCTCATAACCACGACTTTATGCCTCTGTTACCGCTTTCTTTGCCGCCCGCTTTGCTTCTTTATAGCTCACTCTCTTTTCAATCCTATCCTCCTCTTCCGTGCATGCCATAAGTTCCTTAAATCTCTTGTTTTTATCCTTTATCTTCTTTTCTATCTCATTCCACTACTATCCTAACTAGCATAATCTTGTCATTATACCTTCTTACTTCAAACAATAAAAAATCAAAAATAGAAAATCATAATAATAATGAATGGATCCTAAACAATTTTCATTATTATTTTCACATATTATCATCATCATCATACAAACCTAGTATATTACGCTCACAAAAGCTATGCTCATGATTTGGAGAGGGCTGAAAGACAATAAACCACACCCTTATTAAAATGCGATAAGGAGATCGCGTCCAACGAGACTCTCGGCTCGAAAAAATCAACCAAAGAAATGGAAACAGAGGACTTAAGACACATTAACGACAAGAAAAAAGGCAAGGCATGGTAAGGCAAGAAAAACTATAAAGACTACTCTTTCCAATCTCTATTGTACTTTTCATTTAGATTATTCCACTTAAAGATTTGACCCGATCCGAAACTGATCCAATTCGAAAATAATCCGACCGAAACTAATCCGATACGAAATCTGACCGATTGACCGCTTTCTCAGGTTTACGTGGGAGTCTCATACGAAAAGAATAGTTAATAGATACCGTATTTGGCATAGCCATACATAGTTGTTGAGATCTATAATTAGAGTATTAGGAGAATTAGAGTAGTTGAACCATTCAGTCAAGATAAGGGACCTGCAATTAAGATGATTTAACAGATTAGATTTTCCTATAATTAAGAACCCTTAAAATCATTTAGAACTACAATTTATTTTTGTTGATTACTTTCAGCTTTATTCCAGCTGGGTGTCTGCAATAGAACAAGCTTCAATTAATACTAAGCTATTCTTTTAGTAGGACCCACCAAGTTAAATTGCATGAAAACTGGCTGTCATAGTAGATTGGAATTAATAGAGAAAGCTAAAAGAGAGGATTCTAATACACTAGATAGTTAGACTATAATTACTATATTTGACTTTTATGTAATTTAATGTGTTATTTTGATTGTTTATTTATTATATTATGCATATCTAAAAATTATAGAAAGTTAATTATGAAAATATGTAATTAGACGATTTAAACAAGATTTCACTTGCCTATATTTTTTCTTACATATTAGCTGTAATATATAAAATAAGCATGAACGATGAGTAGTGTTAATTACCATGTCAATAACCGTAATCTAGCGAGCATTTTGAGATGAAGGAAGCATTGATACGCCTCTCTCTCCCTTTCATATTGCATTTAAAGTAACATATTTGAAATTTAGTAGAAAAAAGAATTGAATTGGAGAATAAGACAGAAAACAAGTGAATGAGAGAAATAAATGATTCAGGAGAAAAGATAATAAAATTGTGTCAAAGATTAAAAGATAAAAAAGGGGACCATTGCCTTAAAAAAAGGTGGAAACTTAGTGGGACAAGGAAATTTAATATGATAATGCTAAGTTTTTGACGTAATGTGTAGCTTTTTTTTATTTGTTTGGCGATCTTAATCTTATAACATTCCAATTGATAGACAAAAGGAAAGTTTTAGTTAAATTTACCTTGTTAATTAAGAAAAATTGACTTTAATAATCCAAATTTTTATCCATACGCCGTGAATAATTTCACTTTTAGACTGTTTCTAGTAATTCAACATTTGCCTTTAGTTCGTTATGAATGATCCTACATTTGTTTTAGTTTGCTGGCAGCATACCCTATTATTACCGATTATTAATAATTTAATATGTTGTGGGCAAATATATGACAAAGGTTAGATTATTAAAAAAATAATCCAAAGGTGAAATTATTCACAACAAATAGGTGAAAGGTTAAATTATTAATGTCAAATTTTCCTATTAATTATTACCCCTCATAACGACTTGTTTTCATAACAAATGTCACAATCACCTTTATGAGACATGTTCATCGAAAATATGTACCAAATGAGTACTTAATTCAACATGAAATTAAAGTTTTTTTCTATCACATGAGAAATTTCGGGGTCACCATGCGTATTAAAAAAATATTTATACTTGTTAAACTCAAAAACTTAGAGTTATTACGTGAATCTCGGGGTCACATGCGTATTAAAAAAATATTTATACTTTACGTGGTAAACTCAAAAACTTAGAGTTATTACGTGAAAATTTTCAAATATTAAAATAGAAAGGCAAGAGTGTGATTAAAAAAGTAGGTTTATTATATTATATAGATAATATTTTTTATCATAATATAAACATAAAAATACATATTTTCCAACCTTATTTGACCACTTTGACTAAATTTATCATTTTATGCTCTTCCTATATGCTAATTTGATTTTGAAAATTTTTAATTGTGTATAAGTAATAAATAAAATTTACATTCATATCAATCAAATAAAATGCAATTATTAAGATAAAATATAAATTTAAAATAATTAATAAATAGTGCAAAAAAATGAGATACTTAAGTTGAATAAGAGGACACTATGATACAAATGACAATTTAAATGTCAATACACACCTTTAGAAAGTGTAGATAGACAAAAATATAGACAAATTCAATTTATCATAATAATTAATAACTTCACGTTATTATTATTTTAATTCATTATTTCATACAAGTTAAAATATTTTCAATTTAGTATTTCGTACGAGTTAAAATCTGATGAGTGAAATAGCAAATAGACCATACCCGATTGCCCGTAAACCATCTAAAAATTACCCCTTCTCAAATAATTTCAAAAGGATGAGCCTTTCATCATATGTACAATACAATATTATCAACTGCCCATCAAATCTGGTAAACTAAAGTTGGTTAACTAAACTTCTCAAATAATTGAAAGCCCCATTTCCCTTTTAGAATTTGTTTCTATTCTTATGAACACAATACGTGTTCACATCATATACTATCATATATAAGTGCATCCCACTTTATTGTATGTAATTACACTCTGTTTTTTCAGTAACTACACATAAAATAGTAATCAATATATTCATTAGTTAATTTTATTTTATAATTTAATTTCGAATGTGTAAAGAAAAATATATTCAAATTAATAGAATCTTGTTTCATATTTTCATTATATAACCTTTTTAATATTTTATTATGTATATTTGAAGATATGTTTTTTAATTCTTCCTGTTATAAATTAATTCATTTATTTTATGTTGGTTCATAATATTTTTTAGCTTGTATTATATTAGTTTAGTTGGACATAAAACAAAGTTTATAAAGGGAACTCATACATAGATCAATAACAACTCGTTTTACAGTTGATAATAAATGATAAGAATGATAATGAAAATTTATTAGTGTTGTTTAGGTGGAAAATCTTTTAACAAGTTTGCTGATCTTTATGCTTATTCTACTTCAATCACTTATTTTCTTCACCATATTCATTCCAATATATTACCATTTCGAGAGGAGTATTAGGTTGAAATGGAAAATTGTGAACAAAAATGTTTTTATAATTAAAGTTTTATTACCATTAAATAATAATATATTTTAAAAATTTATATATAAATCATTCTCAATATCAGCATGTAAGTAACGACAAAAAAATATGAACATATATAGAATCACTCTAATACAACCATAGTTAGTGAAGTTTTACATACTAATAAATAAAATGAGGAAGCTATCACTATATAACAAGAAAACTCAAATTTGACATATTTTATAAGTTTTGACAATAACCTAAAATTAGAATGCCAACCCCACCAAACCAATTAATTGTACACCATTTA
Source organism: Amaranthus tricolor (assembly GCF_026212465.1). Taxonomy (NCBI): domain Eukaryota; kingdom Viridiplantae; phylum Streptophyta; class Magnoliopsida; order Caryophyllales; family Amaranthaceae; genus Amaranthus; species Amaranthus tricolor. Next base: position 10,992,277 of record NC_080055.1, read on the forward strand.
CAAGCATTAAAGTATACGCATCACCTTTTTCTATTTTTTTCCAATCAAGGCTAGTGACCAACCTTCACCCATATCCCAATTTTTTCATATAAAAATACCCAAGATATTAAGGTGCGTGTATGCCCAAAAATAAATTAAAAATAGAAAACCCTTTTACCCTTATATACTCTTGTATAAGAAGCATTACATGCAACTATAAAAATTCAAGCCAAATAACTACTCTTTCCCACTCTTCCTATAAGCATTTTTGATCCTTCATCTTAATTACCAATTCTATTATCTACTTGTCTACCCAAGAAAAGACAATCAACATGGTTAGTCATGCTTCTCAAAAACATTTTACTCTCCTTTCCTTTATTCTTGCATTAATTCACCATAAGCACATATATTAGTATATATGTAGTATAAAATAATAGACAAAAACAAACACAATTAAAAGTTTAAAATTTTATATATACTTATACGTGTTTGTTTAGAGGCGGTTTCACCCACAGTGAAAAGACTCTAACCATATTAGGCCATAAAAATTAATAGCCCATAATATTTAATTAGCTTCAATTGAATTACTTATTATCTTCAAATCTATTATGCAATTTTATCTATATATTGCTTTTTAAAGCCATCTACCACAATATTTAATCCTAACATTTCATTTTTTTAATGTGAAATCTAAGTCATTTATTTTTAATACTAATAAAAAATTGATTAAGATACAAATTAAATATTTAAATAGCAAATGAATTTTCAAAAATTTATGTTTTGACACCAATTAAAAAATATTTAATTAACCACCAATAGTTTCAAATTTTTTATAAAACTTTTATAAATATTTATTTTTTAAAATTTAGTATATTGGTTAGCGTTTAAAGCGAATCAGCCATCGTAAATAAAATAACTCGTCTCGATTTTTGTTGCATGTAGGTTTATGAAAAGGGATTGGAGAATGGCAATCATGTATTTGAGTTGAAAGTGAATCAAGTAGGAGAACCAACAATGGTTCAACCAGAAAAGGAGACACCAAAAGGGTTTTACTTTCTTTCTAATTTAGACCAAAACATAGCAGTAATTGTACGTACAGTTTATTGCTTTAAGTCACAAGAGAAGGGAAATGAGTTGGCTGCACAAGTGTTAAAAGATGCACTTTCCAAGGTGTTGGTGCACTATTATCCTTTGGTTGGAAGGCTAACCATTAGCCCACAAGGGAAGCTCATTATAAACTGCGACGGAGACACTGATGGCGCGGTGTTCGTCGAGGCGGAGGCGGATTGTAATATGGATGAGATTGGGGATTCTACTAAGCCTGATCCTATTACTCTTGGAAAGTTGGTTTATGAATTTCCTGGTGCTAAAAATTTGCTTGAAATTCCTCCTCTTGTTGCTCAGGTTTGTTTTACAAATAACTCTCGACTCATTTTGTATATATCCAATTTTTAGTAAGAGTTTATCTTGTTTGCAACTAACTAGACATGTGAATTTTTGACTGACTCGAAATTAATCCGAAACTGCATCGAACCTGTAATTCAAAAATGATAATTCTACCTAAATGTATGAGAAAAAAACTGGATTCAATCCAAATGTAAATCAAAACCAATTGTTCTCACGGATTTCTCATATTTTGTGAATTTTTAATTGAATGTCATTAGGTTTTTTTTGGATCCACTACATTAATTTCTTATATTTTTGTATTTTTGAGTAAATATTTCTTTGTTAATAACTTTAAAATTATTATATTGGACACTTTTATAAGAAAATGTTTAAATAAGATTTAAATAACTGTTGGACTAGATGAAGCGATTTCATTCAAAAATGACCCGAATTAAAGTAACTAGAGGTGGATAATTATATAAATATCATTTAATCGGTGGTTTAGCTAGGTGTTTCAAATTTAGTTATTTATGAATTTTTGTATATAGCTTATCAACATGCTTTTATGTTTATTATATTGAATTATATTCATAAATAATTAAATTAGTGATAAGATGTATGAAACATAATTAACATGTTTATCAACATGTTAATTACTCCCTTCCGATTCTTTATTCAGTTGTCCCATTTAGTTTTTTGACACTATTCATCGATCACTCTTAATTTGTATTTTATTTTTAATCTAGACGTTAAAATATAGTCATGTGAGATCTTGTTTGATTCTTCTCAATGTAAATTTTATTACCATTAAATTTTTATAATTTTTAATTATGCACAATTAGAGATATTTAAAATTGAATTAGTGCATTGGATAGTGTGCCAAAACTAAATGGGACAACTGAAGAGAAACGGAGAAAGTATGTTTCATATATCTATGTTTGTGTGATGTTTCAGTTGATCAACATGTTGATTATGTTTCATATATTATCTATGTTTGAGTGATGTTTGAGTTGGGATAAATAATTTTGAGTCAATCATTTACCTATATAATCAAGACTATACATATATAAACGATTTAGAAGTGCATAAAATTCAATAGTACTCATATCGTCGTAATTATTGGAATAAGTATATATATATATATATATATATATATATATATACACGTATATTCAGAAATAAGTAGTTGGAGTAAGCAAGTGATAACACTTAAAATATGTTAAAAATCTAACAGTATTGTAGTAGAGAGTAAAATAAACTTGTTTTATGGATTGGTTAGGTAGTCACCGCTCCGGTGTGAGGGATAAAACCTTGTCGCTAGAAAGAATTCACATGAATGCACACTAATAAATAATGCATAAACAGGTGACAAAGTTCAAGTGTGGAGGTTTCGCATTAGGATTGTGCATGAACCATTGCATGTTTGATGGGATTGGAGCTATGGAATTCGTCAACTCATGGGGCGAAACTGCACGGGGTCTAGCCCTCAACACGCCCCCCTTCCTAGACCGAATGATCTTGAACGCACGCGATCCACCAAAAGTCGAGTTCAAACACCAAGAATTCGATGAAATCCAAGACATATCCGGCACCAATGATCTATACGCCGAGAAAATGCAATACCGATCCTTTTGCTTCGACATGAGCCAACTCGAAAGGCTCAAGGCGAAAGCGATGGAAGATGGAACCCTCAAGAAATGCACCACATTTGAAGCACTCTCAGCATTTGTATGGAGGGCAAGGAGCAAAGCACTTCAAATGAAGCCTGATCAAAAAACAAAGCTACTCTTTGCGGTTGATGGAAGGCCTAAATTTAGCCCTCCTTTACCAAAAGGGTATTTTGGGAATGGAATTGTGCTTACTAATTGTATTTGCCCTGCTAGTGAGTTAATCGAAAACAATCTCTCTTATGGTGTAGAGTTGGTGCAAAATGCTATTAAAATGGTTACCGATGATTATATGAGGTCAGCTATAGATTATTTTGAAACAACAAGGGCAAGACCGTCATTAAGCTCGACTCTTTTGATTACAACATGGTCAAGATTGTCTTTTCATACTACTGATTTTGGATGGGGTGTACCCGTTCTATCTGGGCCTGTTGCATTACCTGAAAAAGAAGTTACATTGTTTTTGTCTCATGGAAATGAGAGAAAATCTATTAATGTGCTCTTGGGATTGCCTGATTCTGCCATGCAAAGCTTTGAAGAACAAGTGAAAGAAATCTAATTAAATTATATATATACTTCATATATCAATTTATATGGAATTATCAGTTAATTATATTTATATTATTGTTTTTTTATGAGTATGTGCATTTTACAATTTATTATATGATATTCGTTTGTATGAACTTATAGTACTCTATAATATTATTTGCACCTTGTGTCATATGTAGTACAAATATTTATTGATATTTGTATAAAAAGCACAAATTTAGGGTTTGATTTTCTTTTATGTATTCTCAATGTATGTTTTTACAGTAATTTATATTTACACTGTATAACGATAAAGACAACTAAATTTGGGCTAAGCCCATGCAATACGTTTGGCTTTAGCCCCCTTCCTCAAGTTGGAATACACGGATCACAAATGTTCAACTTGCTTAGAAGATTGTGAAACTGTTGGACCTTAGGAGCTTTGGTGAAAATATTGGCACATTATTCAGTATTAGAAATATGGAAAGGTGAAATATGAGTTAAGGCCATCTTTGAGAGCATCTTGTACATAATTACAATCAACTTTAATATGTTTAGTATGTTCATGAAAAACTGAGTTTTGAGTAATGTGTAAAACAGATTGACTATCACTGTACATGAGCATTAGAGATAAAGAAAATGCGCCTAAGTTTGAGAGCACATTGTACGACCACTTGAGTTTAAAAAGTAAGAGCACCATAGAACGATATTCAGCTTCGGTGGAAGAGCGAGAAACAATATGTTGTTTCTTAGTATATTCCAAGAAATAGGTGCAGATCCTAGAAAAGTTATTCAACCTGTGGGTGATCGGCTTGTTAAAAGACAACTTGCCCAATCGAAATCACATCAATCGGAAACCTAAAGAGCAAAAGATGTTGAAAGTAGAATCTCTTGACTCGGAGTACCTTTAAGATAAAGAACAACTCGCAGAGTAGTATCCCATTGAGCGTCGAGGGGTTCATGCATAAATTGAGATAGAATATGTGCAACATAGGCCAAATGGGGACAAGTAAAAGAGAGATAAAGAAATTGGCCAACCAAGCGGCGATATGGTTCTGGATTATCATGAGGAGCCCTGGATACTCAAGCGAGGTCATGATTTTGCTGGATAGGTGTAGGAGATGGACGATACTCTATCATACTTGTGTCGTTGCGAATATCAAGAGTATATATTCGCTGACACAAAATTAAACATCAAGGCTCCAAGCCACCTCCACACCAAGGAAAGAATTTAAGAAAACCAAGATCTTTAATGTGAAAACATGTGCCAAGATAATGTTTAAAAGAGAAAATCCCAGGAGTATTGTTACCACAACTGATAACTTTTTGGATATATGGTATGCTAGGCAATGATCATTTGGAGTTGTTGGTTGAAACTGTTAGTTGGGTTGATGAGCTAGAAGCATTGCCTGATAAGTCAGCTATTTAATTTAGTTGTTTAAGCCAGCTATTATCGAGATATTTGGTAAAAATAATTGTAAGTTGTTTTATTATTAGTGAAAAAAGCGGGTAAAAAACCAAAAGCCTTTGAAGAAAGTTGGTAATTGTTTATCAAACACTCTTTGGACCGTTTGATCAAATACTCTTTTGACCGTTTAATCGATGAAAAAAACAAAAAATTAAAAATTAACAAAAAAAAAACAAGAAAAAAAAGTTATTTGCTAAACACTTTTTTAGTACAACAAATATAAAGACATAAAGGTACTCCCTCTATTTTTTTTTTTGTTCTTCTTATTTAGTTTTTACACAGTTTTCAAAGCAAATTTTGAATCTTAATATTTCTAAATATGCATCATAAAAAATTATAAAAGGTATATAATAAAAAAGTATATTTCAGATGAACCTAACGAGATCTCATATGGATATATTTTATATTCTAGATATGTCTCGAAAATCTTAATTAAATATCTTTTCTTAAAGTGAAATATTCTAAGCTGGAAGAACATTAAACAAAGAGGGAATATGAAGCATATTTTTAATTGATGAAGCCTAATATATACTCCCTCCTATTCTGTAACACCCCTGAATTTTCAACCCCTTAAACGAAACCAGAATCGTGAAAAAGGGAGGAAATTCGGGTGTTACATAAAAAAAAAGGGAAAATACTTAAAATAAACGCTAAAGATTAATTGAAAAGGTGAGTAAGTGGAAATTTCGGCAGCATCTCTGCTGAAAACTGAGGATGTGACAAGAATATATAAATGGATAACATAACTAAAATAATCTAAGGCCTTTAATGCCTTCGAGAATACGTCGCGGCAGAAAGAATCATCGTCGGCTTTACAAATTATCAACTTTAACGAGGATCGTGGTTCCAGTGTTACGCATTGACCTGATGGATACTAAAGGAGTATTCTCATTACTATACATCCAAAAACTACGCAGCGGAACTATGGATCATACAAGGAGTCACATAGCTCCACACAAAAGAAATTATACAATCCCAAAGAAAACTTTACATGTAATATAAAAGCTACAAGCATTAGGCAATTTGTACACAATTGTTACGACCGTACTCTGCTCTTTCCCCCAATGCAAAGCAAAAGAAGCTCCTATACCTGTCATGTCAAGCTATGATCCCCCTGCTGCTCAACATAATGACCATAGTCAGATGTGTCATAGCAGGAATATCATAGAGAGTCATGAACAAACAACAACAAACACATACACGTCAGTAGTTAATGAATTTATAACAATTAGAGTTATTGAACAAAACTATAGACAACAATATATTATGGCAATAGCGAGTCTACTCATCTGTCTAAACACCTCTATTTACTCATAATTTCTCTTTCAAACTACTAATCTCTCGAAGTATATTCAAGGGTAGTGGATCTTTTCTCTATTCATGGCATAGTGACACGGCCAAGGGCGTTATCGGCCACCCGGCACCCATGGCAAAGTATGAGCTCATGTCCCCTCCAGCTGACCCTCTCGGGTCCTACCTTCGGGAAAAACTAACACACTGGGGTACTAAACCAGTGAAGAGGCCACCATATTGGGGTTTGCAAGGCCCGCATGGTAACACCTTGGTCAAGGGGCGGTATCGGCCACCCGGCGCCCAATGACCCAAGCATGCTCATACCCCCCTTACGGTGGTCCCATCGGACCTCACCTAGGGGACTACTAAACCAACTGGACATAATCCAGTTGAGTCACGCCAACTAATCATAAATCAGAGCTCAATAAGTAGGAGATCACTTCGATACCACACACAATCATGGTGCGTTCTCTGCTATTTAGAAATCTGTTCTCATAGTCTCCTATTGCTTTCATTCTACTTACCTATATCACTATTATCACTATTTGCTAGCATGGTCTACTTTCTGGCGCTCTATAATTCTAATACGATGCATATAATCATGAAATATGGATAATACTTTGAAACGATGAATATGATAATTAATTACTGCGCGTACGTATCTGCAAGCGTCACTGCACGACCACAAGTTACAAAAGTCACCCAACTAAGGGTCTACTTTCCTCTTATAAATTGGAAATCTATATAAGTTAGGAATAGCACTTATAAGTTCTCTTAACTACTTTGTTATACCAGCTAAAAGCCAAAGTAACCACTATCATCCATTCACGACAAGTTTTCAATTACTTCTAGCACGTATGCATCTCATTCAACACCAAGCATAATCGTCAATTCAACAATAACACAAGTTTTTCCATCGGTAAAGAATAAAAGGATTATGTCGACTGTTTCATTACACCAACTAACTTTGAGTTATAACGGTTCACATTATCTTAATATAAAGCGACGATTCACACTTAATGTTGATGTAGTGCTAATATGACGACAAGGACGAATCTTAAAGTTATCACATCGTAATATCATTTATTATATTCTCCAAGGCTAGAAAAAACTAAAATCAAGACATCATACAAGTAACTTTAATAATTCTCAACAGTTGACACTATGTTCATGGCTTATTACAATTGTGTGTTTATGATTTCAATAACAACCTAATGAGGTATTAGTAACTCTCACAATTAAATCACTAACAATTAGCAACTACTACTCCCAATTAACAACCAAAACCATTTCTATAGTCAATTATAATCAAAATCATTACTAATTGCCACAACAATAATCAACCAAGTCTTAAAACTACTTATAAGCACTAGTGGAAAAAACGTCTTTTGCTGCGGTTATTTTGCCATTATTTGCTGCGGTTTTGGCCCCCAGCAATTGTGATAGCAGCAAATGTCCTTTTTTAAATGCTGCGGTTTAAAACCGCAGCAAATAAGGGCATTATTTGCTGCGGTCATGGGCAAAAACCGCAGCAAATAAGGAGGGTTATTTGCTGCGGTCAGAGGCAAAACCGCAGCAAATAAGTGTGCATTATTTGCTGCGGTTTTGCCTCTGACCGCAGCAAATAACTCTATTTTTTTTTCTTTTTTAGTTTTATACTCATTATAATCCATATAATCTGAAGCAGTAATTTCAAGATTATAATCCATATAATCTGAAGCAGTATAAAACAGTAATTTAGTTTTATACTCATTGTTATTATACCATATCAAAAGCAGTAATTTCAAATACAGAGCTTTGTTATGCCTGAGTGAAAAGGTACAAACAAATAACAGTATTCTCATTTATTGAATCAAGAAAATATAATCTGAAGGTACAAAAGAACCTATGAATCAAGAAAATATAATCTAATTAATTCTATGTCTCTAAATATTGACCCTTGATTGAGGCAGCATATACACCGTTGATAGACATGAAGCACGAATCATGACAAAGTTGCTGTTGTAAAGATAAAACAACCTTCTGGAAGCTGCTGTTGTTGCCCAAATATATACTGATCATCACTTGCTTCAGAAGATGCACACAACCAGCTGTTTTGCTGATGAAGAGAAGACTTGCACATGTATTCAGAATATTGTAATGGGAGTATTCAGAAGACTTGCTTCAGAGCTACCTATCTTAACACATTTTCAACAAAATCCAAGTTGTCAAGCCCAAGAAGAAAAAAGCAAAGGGAGTATTGAAATCAAATTCAATGTAATACAAAAAGCAATATCAGTATATTGTAATGGGAGTAAAAGAAGAAAAAAACAAAGTCGAACTGT